>NC_069501.1:205058686-205316186 GCF_027579735.1 Bombina bombina | reverse complement strand
ACACTTCCATCCTGACAACTACTATACCCATGGAGTCAGTAGGTATTTAAAAGATACCTCCATCCCAACCATTTTCCCATCAAGAATTTTTCTACCCAGTACATCATCTTCAAATACAGAAACAACTAGTGTTTCCATTGACAACAGTAACGTTCCATCAACATCTACAACGTACCCACCATATGTTTTTGAAACAAGGGAAAGGATACATGTATGTCATGCATGTGGACATAATCTGAATATTTCAAAGGTAGAAGTATCTACAAATACAGAGACAAAAATATTCCATGACCAATCAACTGATTTTAACCCATACTACGGTACACTAAGTGCTAATGTTCAGACGACAACAATTTTAAAAACAAAAAACAAATCAACCGACACTAAAAATCTGAAAAAATGCTTTGATAAGTACACATGGACTATGGGTGATGTGTCAGAAGACACTAGTCTCTCATTATTTTCAGTTGTTCCTAAATCTATTCAATCTCAAATTGAATTGCCAAGACAAGCAATGACAGAAATTGATAATAGCAATCCATTAAATGTAGCAATTCTTCAAACTCCAAAGACAATCTCAAGCTACACACAAACCGATCGAATCCGAAAACCAAATGCAGACGAAATCGATCTGAGTGGTATAGATCAAACACTTTTGAGTGTGGACCTTTCTCAGATAGAGAATCTGGATGAAGATCCAAAGGATCCTACTTACATTCCAGAAAATACTGAAGACTCTGCTGACGAATTTTCAATGATTGTTGAATCGTCCAATGAGGATTATGTGTACGAACGTAAATTCATTGTGTTTGAAAAATGTTTAGATGAAATATTAAAATTAATTCCTTGTCGATTCATAAACAGTTGCACTGCTCCAATGATGTCAATTAACAAAAGATTAGTAGGTACAATGTTAATTGTTTTTGGAGAGTGCGAATCCAATCATAACAGCACTTTATGGGTTAGCCAACCTACTATAGGTAACAAACCAATAGGTAATATACTTGGATGTTCATCTATTCTTTTTACAGGCAACCAGTTTGATAAAATAGCAGAGATGTTTCAGTTCTTTGGAGTTTGCTTTTTGAGCAAGCAAACATTTTACAATTACCAAAAAACATTTCTTTTTCCTATAATAGACAAATACTGGAAAGAGGAAGTTCAATTTTTTTTTAGTGAAATAAAGGGGAAACCAATTACAGTAACAGGTGATGGGCAATGTGACAGCCCTGGATTTTCTGCGAAATATTGTACATATACCATGATGGAGGACAATTCCAAAAAAATCCTAGATTTGCAAATAATCCAAGTCTCTGAAGCTACGTCGTCTGTTGCAATGGAGGCAAAAGCATTTAGAAGATCAGTTAATGAACTAATGACTTCTGGAGTGCTTTCCGTCGTTGTAGCAACAGACAGGCATGTGAGCATCAAAAAAATCTTAAGAGAGGAATACCCAAATATCAACCACCAGTACGATGTTTGGCATTATGCAAAAAGTTTAAAGAAAAAAATGCATACAATTGCGAAGAAAAAAACTTGTTCCCAACTATCTCCATGGGTTTCATCAATTACAAATCACCTGTGGACCTCCAGTATGTTAAGCAAGGGAGATGTTGTGGCTATGTCAAAGCTATGGAAATCTTCTTTATATCACGTCCTAAACATTCATACATGGATGGAGGACGGCGAAGAAAAGCAATGCAAACATCAAACCATGAGAGACGATGAAGTTCGTGCAAGAAAATGGCTAAGTCAACAATCGGAAGCATTCCATGAACTGAAACAAATTGTATGTAGTGAACAGATGGAGAAAGATATGCCACATCTGACTCTATTTTGTCATACCGGCAGTTTGGAAGTCTTCCACAGTTTTGTGCTCAAATACAGACCAAAACGGATACACTTCCGTATGGATGCCATGGAGGCCAGGACAAAATTGGCTGCACTCGCTAACAACTACAATTCCAACAGAGTGCAAGCCAAAATTAAATGTCCAACCGAAAAAAGTGGTGCTTTTGGTGAACTGATGTATACCACTTACTTCCCAAAAAGCAAAAAACAGTGGATGATAAAGCCAGTATATGAAGAGATGAACATGTCTCACATTTACAAAATGAACACTGATGTATTGAATCTTATTGAAGGTAAAATAACACATATGTGGCAATCAAGGAATGTGCTAGTACCGCCTAATATAGCTTCAACACCCAGGCCTTGTAAAAAGGAATTAATAGAGAAGCATCGTACTCGTTACTTCAAAAAGTAATGTGTCCAACAAATCTACTTTATGAACATTCTATACAATATGACCATTTTGTATTTATTTAAATTTTAAACTGTCTGCTTTTATAAGTATAAAGTTATAATATTAATAGTATGTATATATTATTTGAAAGCAAACCAATATTATAGAGAACGTGTTTTATTAAGATTAGTTAATTTTTAAGTTTTATATGTTTGATTTTAATTCTTATTGAATGTTCTTTTTTCTCCAACATAGGTGTGTCCGGTCCACGGCGTCATCCTTACTTGTGGGATATTCTCTTCCCCAACAGGAAATGGCAAAGAGCCCAGCAAAGCTGGTCACATGATCCCTCCTAGGCTCCGCCTACCCCAGTCATTCTCTTTGCCGTTGTACAGGCAACATCTCCACGGAGATGGCTTAGAGTTTTTTAGTGTTTAACTGTAGTTTTTCATTATTCAATCAAGAGTTTGTTATTTTCAAATAGTGCTGGTACGTACTATTTACTCAGAAACAGAAAAGAGATGAAGAATTCTGTTTGTATGAGGAAAATGATTTTAGCAACCGTAACTAAAATCCATGGCTGTTCCACACAGGACTGTTGAGAGCAATTAACTTCAGTTGGGGGAACAGTTTGCAGTCCCTTGCTGCTTGAGGTATGACACATTCTAACAAGACGATGTAATGCTGGAAGCTGTCATTTTCCCTATGGGATCCGGTAAGCCATGTTTATTACGATTGTAAATAAGGGCTTCACAAGGGCTTATTTAGACTGTAGACTTTTTTTGGGCTAAATCGATTGATTATTAACACTTATTTAGCCTTGAGGAATCATTTATTCTGGGTATTTTGATATAATAATATCGGCAGGCACTGTTTTAGACACCTTATTCTTTAGGGGCTTTCCCAAAGCATAGGCAGAATCTCATTTTCGCGCCGGTGTTGCGCACTTGTTTTTAAGAGGCATGGCATGCAGTCGCATGTGAGAGGAGCTCTGATACTTATAAAAGACTTCTGAAGGCGTCATTTGGTATCGTATTCCCCTTTGGGTTTGGTTGGGTCTCAGCAAAGCAGATACCAGGGACTGTAAAGGGGTTAAAGCTTAAAACGGCTCCGGTTCCGTTATTTTAAGGGTTAAAGCTTCCAAAATTGGTGTGCAATATTTTCAAGGCTTTAAGACACTGTGGTGAAAATTTGGTGAATTTTGAACAATTCCTTCATGTTTTTTCGCAATTGCAGTAATAAAGTGTGTTCAGTTTAAAATTTAAAGTGACAGTAACGGTTTTATTTTAAAACGTTTTTTGTACTTTCTTATCAAGTTTATGCCTGTTTAACATGTCTGAACTACCAGATAGACTGTGTTCTGAATGTGGGGAAGCCAGAATTCCTATTCATTTAAATAAATGTGATTTATGTGATAATGACAATGATGCCCAAGATGATTCCTCAAGTGAGGGGAGTAAGCATGGTACTGCATCATTCCCTCCTTCGTCTACACGAGTCTTGCCCACTCAGGAGGCCCCTAGTACATCTAGCGCGCCAATACTCCTTACTATGCAACAATTAACGGCTGTAATGGATAATTCTGTCAAAAACATTTTAGCCAAAATGAACCCTTGTCAGCGTAAGCGTGGCTGCTCTGTTTTAGTTACTGAAGAGCATGACGACGCTGATATTAATATCTCTGAAGGGCCCCTAACCCAATCTGAGGGGGCCAGGGAGGTTTTGTCTGAGGGAGAAATTACTGATTTAGGGAACATTTCTCAGCAGGCTGAATCTGATGTGATTACATTTAAATTTAAATTGGAACATCTCCGCATTTTGCTTAAGGAGGTATTATCCACTCTGGATGATTGTGAAAATTTGGTCATCCCAGAGAAACTATGTAAAATGGACAAGTTCCTAGAGGTGCCGGGGCTCCCAGAAGCTTTTCCTATACCCAAGCGGGTGGCGGACATTGTTAATAAAGAATGGGAAAGGCCCGGTATTCCTTTCGTCCCTCCCCCCATATTTAAAAAATTGTTTCCTATGGTCGACCCCAGAAAGGACTTATGGCAGTCAGTCCCCAAGGTCGAGGGAGCGGTTTCTACTTTAAACAAACGCACCACTATTCCCATAGAGGATAGTTGTGCTTTCAAAGATCCTCTGGATAAAAAATTAGAAGGTTTGCTTAAAAAGATGTTTGTTCAGCAGGGTTACCTTCTACAACCCATTTCATGCATTGTCCCTGTCACTACAGCCGCATATTTCTGGTTTGATGAACTGATTAAGGTGCTCGATAGTGACTCTCCTCCTTATGAGGAGATTATGGACAGAATCAATGCTCTCAAATTGGCTAATTCTTTCACTCTAGACGCCTCTTTGCAATTGGCTAAGTTAGCGGCTAAGAATTCTGGGTTTGCTATTGTGGCGCGCAGAGCGCTTTGGTTGAAATCTTGGTCGGCTGATGCGTCTTCCAAGAACAAGCTACTAAACATTCCTTTCAAGGGGAAAACGCTGTTTGGTCCTGACTTGAAAGAGATTATCTCTGATATCACTGGGGGTAAGGGCCACGCCCTTCCTCAGGATCGGCCTTTCAAGGCAAAAAATAGACCTAATTTTCGTCCCTTTCGTAAAAACGGACCAGCCCAAGGTGCTACGTCCTCTAAGCAAGAGGGTAATACTTCTCAGGCCAAGCCAGCTTGGAGACCAATGCAAGGCTGGAACAAGGGAAAGCAGGCCAAGAAACCTGCCACTGCTACCAAGACAGCATGAAATATTGGCCCCCGATCCGGGACCGGATCTGGTGGGGGGCAGACTCTCTCTCTTCGCTCAGGCTTGGGCAAGAGATGTTCTGGATCCTTGGGCGCTAGAAATAGTCTCCCAGGGTTATCTTCTGGAATTCAAGGGACTTCCCCCAAGGGGGAGGTTCCACAGGTCTCAGTTGTCTTCAGACCACATAAAAAGACAGGCGTTCTTACATTGTGTAGAAGACCTGTTAAAAATGGGAGTGATTCATCCTGTTCCATTAAGAGAACAAGGGATGGGGTTCTACTCCAATCTGTTCATAGTTCCCAAAAAAGAGGGAACGTTCAGACCAATCCTAGATCTCAAGATCTTAAACAAATTTCTCAAGGTCCCATCGTTCAAGATGGAAACCATTCGAACTATCCTTCCTTCCATCCAGGAAGGTCAATTCATGACCACGGTGGATTTAAAGGATGCGTATCTACATATTCCTATCCACAAGGAACATCATCGGTTCCTAAGGTTTGCATTCCTGGACAAACATTACCAGTTCGTGGCGCTTCCTTTCGGATTAGCCACTGCTCCAAGGATTTTCACAAAGGTACTAGGGTCCCTTCTAGCGGTGCTAAGACCAAGGGGCATTGCAGTAGTACCCTACCTGGACGACATTCTGATTCAAGCGTCGTCCCTCCCTCGAGCAAAGGCTCACACGGACATCGTCCTGGCCTTTCTCAGATCTCACGGCTGGAAAGTGAACGTGGAAAAGAGTTCTCTATCCCCGTCAACAAGGGTTCCCTTCTTGGGAACAATTATAGACTCCTCAGAAATGAGGATTTTTCTAACAGAGGCCAGAATAACAAAGCTTCTGGACTCTTGTCGGATACTTCATTCCGTTCCTCTTCCTTCCGTAGCTCAGTGCATGGAAGTGATCGGGTTGATGGTAGCGGCAATG
Source organism: Bombina bombina (assembly GCF_027579735.1). Lineage (NCBI taxonomy): Eukaryota > Metazoa > Chordata > Amphibia > Anura > Bombinatoridae > Bombina > Bombina bombina. Next base: position 205,310,265 of record NC_069501.1, on the reverse strand, counting down.
GACATAGTTCCTTTTGCGCGCATTCATCTAAGACCATTACAACTGTGCATGCTCAGTCAGTGGAATGGGGACTATACAGACTTGTCTCCAAAGATACAAGTAAATCAGAGGACCAGAGACTCACTCCGTTGGTGGCTGTCCCTGGACAACCTGTCACAAGGGATGACATTCCGCAGACCAGAGTGGGTCATTGTCACGACCGACGCCAGTCTGACGGGCTGGGGCGCGGTCTGGGGATCCCTGAAAGCTCAGGGTCTTTGGTCTCGGGAAGAATCTCTTCTACCGATAAATATTCTGGAACTGAGAGCGATATTCAATGCTCTCAAGGCTTGGCCTCAGCTAGCGAGGACCAAGTTCATACGGTTTCAATCAGACAACATGACGACTGTTGCGTACATCAACCATCAGGGGGGAACAAGGAGTTCCCTAGCGATGGAGGAAGTGACCAAGATTATTCTATGGGCGGAGTCTCACTCCTGCCACCTGTCTGCTATCCACATCCCGGGAGTGGAAAATTGGGAAGCGGATTTTCTGAGTCGTCAGACATTGCATCCGGGGGAGTGGGAACTCCATCCGGAAATCTTTGCCCTAGTCACTCAGCTGTGGGGCATTCCAGACATGGATCTAATGGCCTCTCGTCAGAACTTCAAAGTTCCCTGTTACGGGTCCAGATCCAGGGATCCCAAGGCGGCTCTAGTGGATGCACTAGTAGCACCTTGGACCTTCAAACTAGCTTATGTGTTTCCGCCGTTTCCTCTCATTCCCAGGCTGGTAGCCAGGATCAATCAGGAGAGGGCGTCGGTGATCTTGATAGCTCCTGCGTGGCCACGCAGGACTTGGTATGCAGATCTGGTGAATATGTCATCGGCTCCACCTTGGAAGCTACCTTTGAGACGAGACCTTCTTGTTCAGGGTCCGTTCGAACATCCGAATCTGGTTTCACTCCAGCTGACTGCCTGGAGATTGAACGCTTGATTTTATCGAAGCGAGGTTTCTCAGATTCTGTTATCGATACTCTTGTTCAGGCCAGAAAGCCTGTAACTAGAAAGATTTACCACAAAATTTGGAAAAAATATATCTGTTGGTGTGAATCTAAAGGATTCCCTTGGGACAAGGTTAAGATTCCTAGGATTCTATCCTTCCTTCAAGAAGGATTGGAAAAAGGATTATCGGCAAGTTCCCTGAAGGGACAGATTTCTGCCTTGTCGGTGTTACTTCACAAAAAGCTGGCAGCTGTGCCAGATGTTCAAGCCTTTGTTCAGGCTTTGGTTAGAATTAAGCCTGTTTACAAACCTTTGACTCCTCCTTGGAGTCTCAATTTAGTTCTTTCAGTTCTTCAGGGGGTTCCGTTTGAACCCTTACATTCCGTTGATATTAAGTTATTATCTTGGAAAGTTTTGTTTTTAGTTACAATTTCTTCTGCTAGAAGAGTTTCAGAATTATCTGCTCTGCAGTGTTCCCCTCCTTATCTGGTGTTCCATGCAGATAAGGTGGTTTTACGTACTAAACCTGGTTTTCTTCCGAAAGTTGTTTCTAACAAAAACATTAACCAGGAGATTATCGTGCCTTCTCTGTGTCCGAAACCAGTTTCAAAGAAGGAACGTTTGTTGCACAATTTGGATGTTGTTCGCGCTCTAAAATTCTATTTAGATGCTACAAAGGATTTTAGACAAACATCTTCCTTGTTTGTTGTTTATTCAGGTAAAAGGAGAGGTCAAAAAGCAACTTCTACCTCTCTCTCTTTTTGGATTAAAAGCATCATCAGATTGGCTTACGAGACTGCCGGACGGCAGCCTCCCGAGAGAATCACAGCTCATTCCACTAGGGCTGTGGCTTCCACATGGGCCTTCAAGAACGAGGCTTCTGTTGATCAGATATGTAGGGCAGCGACTTGGTCTTCACTGCACACTTTTACCAAATTTTACAAGTTTGATACTTTTGCTTCTTCTGAGGCTATTTTTGGGAGAAAGGTTTTGCAAGCCGTGGTGCCTTCCATTTAGGTGACCTGATTTGCTCCCTCCCTTCATCCGTGTCCTAAAGCTTTGGTATTGGTTCCCACAAGTAAGGATGACGCCGTGGACCGGACACACCTATGTTGGAGAAAACAGAATTTATGTTTACCTGATAAATTTCTTTCTCCAACGGTGTGTCCGGTCCACGGCCCGCCCTGGTTTTTTTAATCAGGTCTGATAATTTATTTTCTTTAACTACAGTCACCACGGTACCATATGGTTTCTCCTATGCTAATATTCCTCCTTAACGTCGGTCGAATGACTGGGGTAGGCGGAGCCTAGGAGGGATCATGTGACCAGCTTTGCTGGGCTCTTTGCCATTTCCTGTTGGGGAAGAGAATATCCCACAAGTAAGGATGACGCCGTGGACCGGACACACCGTTGGAGAAAGAAATTTATCAGGTAAACATAAATTCTGTTTTTGCATTAGTATAATATCAACACAAAATTTAATAATTAAAAACTAAAATTAAAAGTTTTATATTTGTGTTTTATTTAATATAACATCAACCTTTTCTTTTTCATAAACTACATTTCTTATCTTCAAAAACAGTGATTTGCAACCTTTTTTTTGACGTGGCACACTTTGTTACATTAAAATTTCCTGTGGCACACCGGCATCACCAAAATTGTAAAAAAATCACACATTGTATCCTTATACTGGATTAAAAAAAAATAAAAAAAAAAATATATATATATATATATATATACAAAACTCACTGTTCTTGACAATACTGGATTTATTCTGTGACGTTTCGGGGAATACACCCCTTCATCAGACCAGAGTACATAGAATGAAGCAAACATTTATACTGTAAATGTTGGCTTCATTCTATGTACTCTGGTCTGATGAAGGGGTGTATTCCCCAAAACGTCACTGAATAAATCCAGTTTTGTCAAGACCAGTGAGTGCTGTCTCCTGATTTCCATATTCTACACCATATTCTAGCACCCTGACATTTGGAACTAAAGTGTTAGTGAGAGTGCACCTGCCAATACCTACTGTGTATATATATATATATATATACACACACACACACACACACACACACACACACACACACACTGTACTGTGCTGTCATGACATGCCTCCTACAAACTATACAAGACATATTGACATTCATTCACAAACACCCCTTCACTGTTGTCAGTCTGCCGCGGCACACCTGAGGATCTCTCATGGCACAGTAGTGTGCCACGGCACACTGTTATAAAAACACTGTTCTAAAAAATGAAATAAGCAAACTAAATTTTAAAAAAAAGTTTTATTAAAAGATTATATATATATATTATAAATAAAAATAATTTTTTTTTAAATGACAACATGTAAACGATAGAAAAGATAAGTAATACAATGGAAAGTGACATGTAAAACATAAGTTTAGATAACTATAATACAAACAATATTAAATAAAATAACTCAAAAAGTTTAATATTTTATTTATTAAAAAATTTACTCGAGAATCATTTCAGTAGCTGGTCCGTCATCATCTGCATAATGGAATCCAATATATACATTATCTGGTGCTGGAAAAGCATTACGAATGCTTTTAACCATGCACGATGGTATTGGTCTACGTTCTTTTGGTCCAAGCGAATCATGAATCCAAGTAGAGTAAGCACGGTATGCGAGTTTACGATAGGATCTATACGAATAAAAAAATATAAATTTTACATATACTCATTTATATATAGTTTTAAATATATATCCAATTAATATTTTTTACACTATCTATCACTTATTTTAAAAGTGACAGTACAGGCCGAAAGAACATCTACCGATTTTGACAGGACATGTAATTTAAATCAGTTATACAATTTCATTTTTTGGTATTGTTAGTTGAAAGCTTAACCTAGGAGGTTCATATACCAATTTATAAGTCCTTAAAGGACGTCTCTTCTCTCATTGTATTTTGAAAGTATTTCAACACCACTATAGTGTTTTATTTCAACTTTAACATATAGAGAACCCTGTGCTCGTGCATGTGAAGTAATTTGTGAGTATATACTGATTGTCTAGACTGCAAATTTGTCCCACAAATTTCTAAAAAACAGCATTTTTAAAAAGATTTTCTACAAGATAATCACAGAGCTTAAAAGTATAGTATTAAAAATGTGTCGGTTATGGAAAAAATTAAAAGGTGTAATCAAGGGGTTATTTTTTTTTTTAAACAATAAAACATTATATGTTAGACTGTCACTTAAATGATATTACTTACCTTTCTGTCATCACTTGACCTATCGCAAAACGCATAGGTCCATAGCTATTATTAAACTTTGCCATTCTTGTAAGATGTTCTCGATTAACAATTTCTCTACAATATTCATGTTCACATATACATGCAGACCCCTCTGGTATATGGAACATGACTTTACTGCTTTCACGACAACAAATGCTCTCTACGATAGTAGGCATCAATACACAATTGCCGCATGAACACCACGACAATTGCAGTAGTCTCTCTAAATCAACACTATCTTTATATGTGATTTGAGAATTCTGATCTGTACTTTCACTTGCTTGACTTTGTTCGTCTGGATTGCGTATGGGATCCCACAGGTGTGTCTGTGAAACATCGAACAATAACGGTTGGGAATTACGCTGTTCCATCAATTGTTCCATCTAATAAATAAATGACAAAGATTATTTTATTTTAAATTTATAATTATTATTTGAAATATTAAAATAAATTTAAAATATATAAATTGATATAGCGATGATGTAATATAAAAAATTTAAGATTAAATATATCAGATTGATAATACAATGAAGGAAGAAACCAATTAAAAGATAACTACGACTGCTCTGTATATAAGCACATGTCTGTATCAATACTGTGTCTTCTATTATTTCATATTGTTATTATAAGAATGCATCTAACATTGATGATATAAACATAAGACAGAGCTATAGGATTATAAATATAAAAATTTATTTTTGTATTAATATTGTTTATTACTATTATAGAAACACAGATATATAAAATAATAATTAATTTTAGGTACAGTGTCCCTATATAATAATATAATCATAAATTAAAAAAAAAAAGATAATAAATAATGACAGTCATGTGATTCTCTCTCTCTCTCTCTCTCTTACTCTATATATATCTAGATATAGAGAGAGATAGAGAGATCAATATATATAATAAAAGTAGATATCTATCTATCTATCTATCTATCTATCTATCTATCTATCTATCTATATATATATATATATATATATATACACATATATATACATATATATCTATCTATATATCTATATATATATATATCTCTTATATATATCTATATCTATATCTATATATATCTATATATATATATCTATATATATCTATATAAATCTATATATATCTATATAAATCTATATATATCTATATAAATCGATATATATATATATATAAATCGATATATATCTATATAAATCTATATATAACTATATAAATCTATATATATCTATATAAATCTATATATAGCAAAGTCAACAGTTGTCCCCTCCAACAGCTCCAAACAATCTGCGGCAATAAGAAGCAAAAAGTCACTCACCCGAATAGCCTTGCCTTGTGTGCGGGATAAATCTATATATATCTATATAAATCTATATATATCTATATAAATCTATATATATCTATATAAATCTATATATATCTATATCTCTATATAAAGATATATATCTATCGAAATATATAGATATATAGATATATAGATATATAGAGATATATATATATATATATATATCGATATATAGATATATATATAGATTTATAATAGATATATATAGATATATATATATATATCTAATTAAATTAGATATATAGTGATATATATATCGATGTTGTATATTGAAAAGTACTTATTGTCAAAGTGCATGTCGGTATTCTAAAAATAAACGTACTTACTAAATTTCTGACTTCTTGTTGTGAAAGATCCATTAGTGTTCTAGTTTGTTCGTCTTCTGAAGATGACATTTTGGATCTAAAAATTTTTTAAAAAATATAATGTAAAAATATTTAAATATATATAGATTAATCATATTATAAATATTATAAGCTTGTTTATCTATCTATATCCATTGACCTATCGCTATGTAAATTTATAAAACTATTTATATCTACCTGTCTTTATATATCTTGATATATTTATATATACCTCTAGATAACTATGTATCAATTGATCTATATCAATCTATATCTCTATGTCTATTTATATATATCTCTAACAAATTATCTATCTCTATATATCTCTTATCTATGTCTATCTACGTATATTTATCTAGAAAAATTTATGTATCTATATCTATCTATCTCTATGAGTATCTTTATTTATTTTTATGTATCTTTTTATCTGTATCTATCTAAAAAAATATATTGATCTCAAAGATCTTTCTATATCTATCTATACGTATACATCTGTACCTGTGTGTCTGTCTGTCTGTACCTGTGTGTCTGTCTGTGTCTGTCCCTCTACGTCTGTGTCTGTCCCTCTACGTCTGTGTCTGTCCCTCTACGTCTTTGTCTGTCCCTCTCTCTGTCTGTCCCTCTCTCTCTGTATCTATCTATCTATCTATCTATCTATCTATCTATCTATCTATCTATCTATCTATCTGTCTGTCTGTATCTATCTATCTGTCTGTATCTATCTATCTATGTGTCTGTATCTATCTATATGTCTGTATCTATCTATCTGTCTGTATCTGTCTATCTGTCTGTATCTGTCTGTCTGTATCTGTCTATCTGTCTGTATCTGTCTATCTGTCTGTATCTGTCTATCTGTCTGAATCTGTATCTGTCTGTCTGTATCTGTCTGTCTGTCTCTGTCTGTCTGTATATGTCTGTCTCTGTCTGTCTGTCTCTCTGTCTGTCTCTGTCTGTCTGTCTCTGTCTGTCTGTGTCTGTCTGTCTCTGTCTGTCTATCTGTCTGTCTCTATCTGTCTGTCTCTATCTGTCTATATTTATCTAGAACTATCTCTCTCTCTCTCTCTCTCTCTCTCTCTCTCTCTATATATATATATATATATATATGTATGTATTTACATAAATATCTATATCTATTGATTTATCTTTGTATCTATATTTACCAATCTTTCTCTGTAGCTCTCTATCTGTCTCTCTATCTCCTAATATATGAATATATATATATATATATATATATATATTTAGCACTAATATATTCAAGCACAATACACACTAATATATATATATATATATATATATATATATATATATATAAAAAAAAATGTGTGTGTATATATATATATATATATATATATATATATATAGAGAGAGAGAGAGAGAGAGAGAGAGACAGAGAGAGATATCTCAATATCTTTTCATTATTGTTTAAAGATCACTACTATTTCTCTATTTTAAACATCTCTCTGTATCTTTATAACTTTTAAAAACAGTGAATGTCACATTCGTATTTATTTTACTTTTTATCTCTATCAAGCTTTCTATCTATATCTTTATATCTATTGTTATATTTTATTAATTTCATTTAATGTCCATTTGTAATAGAATGGTTGACATATAATGTTACATGTTGATCTCACCATTTTTAACCAATTGCATATTTATTTTTATAAATTGTAATACTGATTTGAAGTTCATACTCAGTAATATGCTGTATAAAATGACACTTGCACAGGTTGTTTGTGCTAGTCTAATGTTTGTATTATTAAAAAATGTACATTAGCATAATAAAACAATGTATGAGAAAAATAAAATGTAATAGAATGTAAGGCTATACTTTAAAAGGAGAACTATATTATAATAAAAGATTGCAAAAATTTATATCAATTGAAATAAATGTGGTTGATAATTGTGTATATTTAGAATGCCAAAATACAATCGAAGTTATGATCTAGTATAATAAAGATGATTATACCTTACATATTATGGGAATGCATTACATATCTAGCATATACATTATAATGAAACATAAAAGAATAAATAAAACTTAAAAAAAAAATATAAATATTTTTTTTTATCGTAAAGAAATTTGTAGTATTTTACATTATTATTACAATGGTTATAACGTTTTATAATTTAAAAAAAATAAATTTAAGATGTAAAATTACACTTTTGGTGTAGTAATAGTAATACATTGATATAAAGTTTATAAAAGATTTTTAAAAAGATTTAATTCTTATGTTTGTTAATTCATCTTAATAAATGTAATATAAATGCTATGTGCGAATACAGATTTTTGCATTAGTGAGTTCAGTAGTCTTTATAATCTATTAACAACATAAAAACTATTTAATAAATGTCTCTTCTAAATTTCATTATCTATAAATTCTTTTGGACAACATCAGTCTAGAATGAAGTTACTATGTCAACCTTATCTATATAGATAACAAAACGTTGCAAATTATCTGTTATCTATGTAAAAGCAAGGACATTTCTATCAACAACCGTTTTTATTGCACATTCTTTGTTTAATCAAACATTTGTAAATTTGAATAAATCGTTTTTTTTAAATATTTAGATCTATATAAATGCCTATATATATCTATATTTTTAAAATTAGACACACACATATATATATATATATATATAATATAAAAACGGAAAGTAGTTTTAAAAGCATTGTTTCTAAATATAAACCAAATTGCATTATATATCCCATAGTAACGATAAAAAATTAGTTAGCATCAAGATATATATATATATATATATATTTATTGTTTAATTTATAACCTAACATATGATGTATGTTAACCAGTTAGCTTTTAATTATTTGGCTGCAAGATCAATAATAAAATGCTTCCGATTGTTATTTTAGACAAACAATATTTAGAGTATTCGATTGAGTACTGAATAACAGAAATATGATGCTGGCGATAATGGGAACGTTTTACTTACATATATGACAGAAAACGTTGCTGTAGGTAATCGGAGCGAAACAAATGTTGCAGATTTGTTGCCGTCTGAGTTCCTCGGCAGCTCCTTCAATCACTAAAGCCCAAATATTAATATGCGCATGCGCGAAACGAGGACGCGCGCGCTTGCAAATAGGGGAGGTTAAATAGTCACGCATGCGCAGGTAAACCAGGATATTTATGACGCAATTTGACGGCCGCCTAACGGCCAGAAAATCAATTGGATCTAAGAGGCACGTGATAGTAACTTTGAAAAAAAAAATAATGTACGGGTTGTTTATAGGAAAGCAGATTCCATTCGAAAAACAAAAGATATCATAGGTATTTGATATTTTATAAAAAATTGATGAATTAAACTTATATTTATTTGGCATGATCTCTCCAATTATTTAAAATTAGGCGTTTGACTTTACTTTCACTTTAAAATTTGACTCTGTGATTAATACTATGTTACAGGCTTGTAAATCTGTATCTAGGAAGATATATTATCGAGTCTGGAAGATTTACATTTCTTGGTGTTTTTCTCATCATTTTTCCTGGCATTCTTTTAGAATTCCTAGAATTTTACAGTTTCTTCAGGATGGTTTGGATAAAGGTTTGTCTGCAAGTTCCTTGAAAGGACAAATCTCTGCTCTTTCTGGTTTTTTTTTCACAGAAAGATTGCTAGTCTTCCTGATATTCATTGTTTTGTACAAGCTTTGGTTCGTATAAAACCTGTTATTAAGTCAATTTCTCCTCCTTGGAGTTTGAATTTGGTTCTGGGGGCTCTTTAAGCTCCTCCGTTTGAACCTATGCATTTGCTGGATATTAAATTACTTTCTTGGAAAGTATTGTTTCTTTTGGCCATCTCTTCTGCTAGAAGAGTTTCTGAATTATCTGCTCTTTCTTGTGAGTCTCCTTTTCTGATTTTTCATCAGGATAAGGCGGTGTTGCGAACTTCTTTTAAATTTTTACCTAAGGTTGTGAATTCTAACAACATTAGTAGAGAAATTGTGATTCCTTCATTGTGTCCTAATCCTAAGAATTCTAAGGAAAGATCGTTACATTCTTTGGATGTAGTTAGAGCTTTGAAATATTATGTTGAAGCTACTAAAAATTTCCGAAAGACTTCTAGTCTATTTGTTATCTTTTCCGGTTCTAGGAAAGGTCAGAAGGCCTCTGCCATTTCTTTGGCGTCTTGGTTAAAGTCTTTGATTCATCATGCTTATGTCGAGTCGGGTAAAGCTCCGCCTCAAAGGATTACAGCTCATTCTACTAGGTCAGTTTCTACTTCCTGGGCGTTTAGGAATGAAGCTTCGGTTGATCAGATTTGCAAAGCAGCAACTTGGTCTTCTTTGCATACTTTTACTAAATTCTACCATTTTGATGTGTTTTCTTCTTCTGAAGCAGTTTTTGGTAGAAAAGTACTTCAGGCAGCTGTTTCAGTTTGATTCTTCTGCTTATAATTTCAGTTTTTTTCATTATAAGATTTAAACTTTGTTTTGGGTGTGGATTATTTTCAGCGGAATTGGCTGTCTTTATTTTATCCCTCCCTCTCTAGTGACTCTTGCGTGGAAGATCCACATCTTGGGTATTCATTATCCCATACGTCACTAGCTCATGGACTCTTGCTAATTACATGAAAGAAAACATAATTTCTCCTGTTAAGTGTAGTCAGTCCACGGGTCATCATTACTTCTGGGATATTAACTCCTCCCCAACAGGAAGTGCAAGAGGATCACCCAAGCAGAGCTGCTATATAGCTCCTCCCCTCTACGTCACACCCAGTCATTCTCTTGCACCCAACTAATAGATAGGATGTGTGAGAGGACTGTGGTGATTATACTTAGTTTTTATATCTTCAATCAAAAGTTTGTTATTTTAAAACAGCACCGGAGTGTGTTGTTCCTTCTCAGGTAGAATTTGAAGAAGAATCTACCTGAGTTTTTGGATGATTTTAGCCGGCGTAGCTAAGATTCATTTTGCTGTTCTCGGCCATTCTGAGGAGTGAGGTAAACTTCAGATCAGGGGACAGCGGGCAGGTTTACCTGCAAAGAGGTATGTTGCAGTATATTATTTTCTGAGGAATGGAATTGACTGAGAAAATACTGCCAATACCGATATAATGTAAGTTCAGCCTTAAATGCAGTAGTAGCAACTGGTATCAGGCTGTTATGTATATATGTTTACACTTCAGTATTCTGGGGAATGGCACTTCACTGGGATAATACTATATGCATATAACTTTTAGCCTAACTTGCAGTGGGAACGTCTAGCAACAGGCTGTTTAATGACATTTCATGTTATTTGATTTTAAACGTTTTGCTGGCATGTTAAATCGTTTAATTATCTGAGGTACTGGGTGAAAAATTGTTTTGGGCACTGTTTTTCCACTTGGCTGTCGTTTATTTTAATTTAAGACAGTTTACTGAACTTCCCTCACTGCTGTGTGTGAGGGGGAGGGGCCTATTTTTTTGCGCTTTTGCTACGCATCAGAAATTCAGTCAAAAGTCTGTTTCTCTCCCTGCATGATCCGGATCGTCTCTACAGAGCTCAAGGGTCTTCAAAAATTATTTTGAGGGAGGTAATCACTCACAGCAGACCTGTGAGATTGTGCTTGACTGTGATAAAAAACGTTTATATTTTGTACATTTTTTTCTGCTATTAAGGGTTAGTTATCCATTGCTAATGGGGGCAATCCTTTGCTAAATTTATGCCTTTACCGGGAAAAATTTGGTTTTTATAATTTCTCCGGTTCATTGTTATTCAACTGTCATAGTTTTTTTCTGTGCTTCTTAAAGGCACAGTGCGTTTTTCATATTACTTGTAAATTGAGTTGAAAAGTATTTCCAAGCTTGCTAGTTTAATTGCTAGTTTGTTAAACATGTCTGACTCAGAGGAATATCTCTGTGCTATATGTGCAAAAGCCAAGGTGGAGCCCAATAGAAATTTATGTACTAATTGCATTGATGCTACTTTAAATAAAAGTCAATCTGTACAAATTGAACATCATTCACCAAACAACGAGGGGGAAGTTATGCCGACTAACTTGCCTCACGTGTCAGTACCTGCATCTCCCGCTCGGGAGGTGCGTGATATTGTAACGCCGAGTACTTCAGGGCGGCCATTACAAATCACACTACAGGACATGGCTAATGTTATGACTGAAGTTTTGTCTAAATTACCAGAACTTAGAGGTAAGCGAGATCACTCTGGGGTGAGAACAGAGTGCGCTGATAATATTAGGGCCATGTCAGATACTGCATCACAATTTGCAGAACATGAGGACGGAGAGCTTCAATCTGCAGGTGACGGATCTGATCCAAATAGAGTGGATTCAGACATTTCAAACTTTAAGTTTAAACTAGAAAACCTCCGTGTACTGCTAGGGGAGGTATTAGCGGCTCTGAATGATTGTAACACCGTTGCAATCCCAGAGAAATTATGTAGGCTGGATAGATACTATGCAGTACCAGCGAGTACTGATGTATTTCCTGTACCTAAGAGGCTTACAGAGATAATTACTAAGGAGTGGGATAGGCCCGGTGTACCCTTTCCCCCCCCTCCTGTATTTAGAAAAATGTTTCCAATAGACGCCACCACACGGGACTTATGGCAGATGGTCCCTAAGGTGGAGGGAGCGGTTTCTACTCTGGCTAAGCGTACCACTATCCCGGTGGAGGATAGCTGTGCCTTTTCAGATCCAATGGATAAAAAATTAGAGGGTTACCTTAAGAAAATGTTTGTTCAACAAGGTTTTATATTGCAACCCCTTGCATGTATTGCGTCTGTCACGGCTGCGGCCGCATTTTGGTCCGAGTCTCTGGAAGAGACTCTTGACTCAATAACTATAGATGAGATTTCAAATAAGCTTAAAACCCTTAAGCTAGCTAATTCAATTATTTCAGATGCCGTAGTACATTTAACTAAACTTATGGCTAAGAATTCAGGATTCGCCATTCAGGCACGTAGAGCACTGTGGCTAAAATCCTGGTCAGCTGATGTTACTTCTAAATCTAAATTACTTAACATACCTTTCAAAGGGCAGACCTTATTCGGGCCCGGTTTGAAAGAAATTATCGCTGACATTACAGGAGGTAAAGGCCATGCCCTGCCTCAAGACAGAGCCAAACCTAGGGCTAGACAGTCTAATTTTCGTGCCTTTCGTAACTTCAAGGCAGGAGCAGCATCAACTTCCTCTGCACCAAAACAGGAAGGAGCTGTTGCTCGCTACAGACAAGGCTGGAAACCTAACCAGTCCTGGAACAAGGGCAAGCAGGCCAGAAAACCTGCTGCTGCCCCTAAGACAGCATGAATTGAGGGCCCCCGATCCGGGAACGGATCTAGTGGGGGGCAGACTTTCTCTCTTCGCCCAGGCTTGGGCAAGAGATGTCCAGGATCCCTGGGCGTTAGAGATCATATCTCAGGGATATCTTCTGGACTTCAAAACCTCTCCCCCAAAAGGGAGATTTCATCTTTCAAGGTTGTCAACAAACCAAATAAAGAAAGAGGCGTTTCTACGCTGTGTACAAGATCTTTTGCTAATGGGAGTGATCCACCCGGTTCCGCGGTCGGAGCACGGACAGGGGTTTTACTCAAATCTGTTTGTGGTTCCCAAGAAAGAAGGAACCTTCAGACCAATCTTGGATTTAAAGATCTTAAACAAATTCCTAAGAGTTCCATCGTTCAAAATGGAAACTATCCGGACAATCTTACCCATGATCCAAAAGGGTCAGTACATGACCACAGTGGATTTAAAGGACGCTTACCTTCACATACCGATTCACAAAGATCATTACCGGTATCTAAGGTTTGCCTTCCTAGACAGGCATTACCAGTTTGTAGCTCTTCCATTCGGATTGGCTACGGCTCCAAGAATCTTCACAAAGGTTCTGGGCGCTCTTCTGGCGGTACTAAGACCGCGAGGAATTTCGGTGGCTCCGTACCTAGACGACATTCTGATACAAGCGTCAAGCTTTCAAACTGCCAAGTCTCATATAGAGTTAGTACTGGCATTTCTAAGGTCGCATGGGTGGAAGGTGAACGAAGAGAAAAGTTCTCTCTTTCCACTCACAAGAGTTCCCTTCTTGGGGACTCTTATAGATTCTGTAGAAATGAAGATCTACCTGACAGAAGGCAGGTTAATAAAGCTTCAAAATGCTTGCCGTGTCCTTAATTCCATTCAACACCCGTCAGTGGCTCAATGCATGGAGGTAATCGGCTTAATGGTAGCGGCAATGGACATAGTACCCTTTGCACGCCTACATCTCAGACCACTGCAATTGTGCATGCTAAGTCAGTGGAATGGGGATTACTCAGATTTGTCCCCTACTCTGAATCTGGATCAAGAGACCAGAAATTCTCTTCTATGGTGGCTTTCTCGGCCACATCTGTCCAGGGGGATGCCATTCAGCAGACCAGATTGGACAATTGTAGCAACAGACGCCAGCCTACTAGGTTGGGGCGCTGTCTGGAATTCCCTGAAGGCTCAGGGATCATGGACTCAGGAGGAGAGTCTCCTTCCAATAAACATCCTGGAATTGAGAGCAGTTCTCAATGCCCTTCTGGCTTGGCCTCAGTTGACAACTCGGGGGTTCATCAGGTTTCAGTCGGACAACATTACGACTGTAGCTTACATCAACCATCAAGGAGGGACAAGAAGCTCCCTAGCGATGATGGAAGTATCAAAGATAATTCGCTGGGCAGAGTCTCACTCTTGCCACCTGTCAGCGATCCACATTCCTGGAGTGGAGAACTGGGAGGCGGATTTCCTAAGTCGTCAGACTTTTCATCCGGGGGAGTGGGAACTTCATCCGGAGGTCTTTGCCCAAATACTTCGACTTTGGGGCAAACCAGAGATAGATCTCATGGCGTCTCGCCAGAACGCCAAGCTTCCTTGTTACGGGTCCAGGTCCAGGGACCCGGGAGCGGTCCTGGTAGATGCTTTGACAGCACCTTGGACCTTCGGGATGGCTTATGTGTTTCCACCCTTCCCGATGCTTCCTCGATTGATTGCCAGGATCAAACAGGAGAGAGCATCGGTGATTCTAATAGCGCCTGCGTGGCCACGCAGGACCTGGTATGCAGATCTAGTGGACATGTCATCCTGTCCACCTTGGTCTCTGCCTCTGAGACAGGACCTTCTAATTCAGGGTCCTTTCAAACATCAAAATCTAATTTCTCTGAAGCTGACTGCTTGGAAATTGAACGCTTGATTTTATCAAAGCGTGGATTTTCGGAGTCAGTAATTGATACCTTAATACAGGCTAGGAAACCTGTTACCAGAAAGATTTACCATAAAATATGGCGTAAATACTTACATTGGTGCGAATCCAAGAGTTACTCATGGAGTAAGGTTAGGATTCCTAGGATATTGTCTTTTCTACAAGAGGGTTTAGAAAAGGGTTTATCTGCCAGTTCCTTAAAGGGACAGATCTCAGCTCTGTCCATTCTTTTACACAAACGTCTGTCAGAAGTTCCAGACGTTCAGGCTTTTTGCCAGGCTTTGGCCAGGATTAAGCCTGTGTTTAAAACTGTTGCTCCACCATGGAGCTTAAATTTAGTTCTTAACGTTTTACAGGGTGTTCCGTTTGAACCCCTTCATTCCATTGATATTAAATTGTTATCTTGGAAAGTTCTGTTTTTAATGGCTATTTCCTCGGCTCGTAGAGTCTCTGAGTTATCAGCCTTACATTGTGATTCTCCGTATCTGATTTTTCATTCAGATAAGGTAGTTCTGCGTACTAAACCTGGGTTCTTACCTAAGGTTGTCACTAACAAGAATATCAATCAAGAGATTGTTGTTCCATCATTGTGTCCTAACCCTTCTTCAAAGAAGGAACGACTTCTGCACAATCTAGATGTAGTCTGTGCCCTGAAATTTTATTTACAGGCAACTAAAGATTTTCGCCAAACTTCTTCCCTGTTTGTCGTTTATTCTGGACAGAGGAGAGGTCAAAAAGCTTCTGCTACCTCTCTCTCTTTTTGGCTTCGTAGCATAATACGTTTAGCCTATGAGACTGCTGGACAGCAGCCTCCTGAAAGAATTACAGCTCATTCTACTAGAGCTGTGGCTTCCACTTGTGCCTTTAAGAATGAGGCATCTGTTGAACAGATTTGCAAGGCTGCAACTTGGTCTTCTCTTCATACTTTTTCCAAATTTTACAAATTTGACACTTTTGCTTCTTCGGAGGCTGTTTTTGGGAGAAAGGTTCTTCAGGCAGTGGTCCCTTCCGTATAAAGATCCTGCCTGTCCCTCCCGTCATCCGTGTACTTTAGCTTTGGTATTGGTATCCCAGAAGTAATGATGACCCGTGGACTGACTACACTTAACAGGAGAAAACATAATTTATGCTTACCTGATAAATTCCTTTCTCCTATAGTGTAGTCAGTCCACGGCCCGCCCTGTTTTTTATGGCAGGTCTAAAATTTTAAATTATACTCCAGTCACCACTGCACCCTATAGTTTCTCCTTTCTCGTTTGGTTCTCGGTCGAATGACTGGGTGTGACGTAGAGGGGAGGAGCTATATAGCAGCTCTGCTTGGGTGATCCTCTTGCACTTCCTGTTGGGGAGGAGTTAATATCCCAGAAGTAATGATGACCCGTGGACTGACTACACTACAGGAGAAAGGAATTTATCAGGTAAGCATAAATTATGTTTTATGTAAGAACTTACCTGATAAATTCATTTCTTTCATATTAGCAAGAGTCCATGAGGCCCACCCTTTTTTGGGGTGGTTATGATTTTTTTGTATAAAGCACAATTATTCCAATTCCTTATTTTTTATGCTTTCACACTTTTTTCTTATCACCCCACTTCTTGGCTATGCGTTAAACTGATTTGTGGGTGTGGTGAGGGGTGTATTTATAGGCATTTTGAGGTTTGGGAAACTTTGCCCCTCCTGGTAGGAATGTATATCCCATACGTCACTAGCTCATGGACTCTTGCTAATATGAAAGAAATGAATTTATCAGGTAAGTTCTTACATAAATTATGTTTTGTTTTTTTTTTTTCTGTTTTTTAATACTGCTTACAAATATCCTGTGTTTTCTGGTTGCATTCTAATAAAGAGACTGAGAAATAATTATATATGGTCATTATACCATTGCTAAAACAACAAATCTAATGGTGGCCAGAGACTTTTGCACAGTACTGTGTGTGTATGTATATGTATGTGTGTGTATATATCTATCTCTATAATTATCTCTATCTCTATAATCATCACTCACTGGGCTTCAGTCATCAGTGGAAAAATCTTTATTCAATGTAAATACTCACTTATGACTGAAGCCCATTGAGCTTAATATGGACTATTGTATGCAACTTTTTATAGAACCCTGGCAGTTGAGGACTTACGGTGAGAGTGCAACCACACTATATATATATATATATATATATATATATATAATCACAAAAGAGCGCACTCTCACCTTCCAAATCAACCACCAGGGTGCAGGCGGATAAAATATACAATTCCAAAAAAGGCATGCACTCACTGGATTTGTGCAAACTAGGTGCTTTATTGGCACAAAAAAAGTGAGTGTTATTATAGTAATACAGTGTCCAGTGTGAAGTGCACTAGTGGATGTGTGCAGACTTCTCTGATGTCAGGATGGTAGACACCTGTTTTCCAGTTGTGGGTGCAGCAATAGACAATATAATATTCACAAAAGAGCACATTCCCACCTTCCAAATCAACCACCAGGGTGCAGGTGGATAAAATCTACAATTCCAAAAAAGGAATGCACTTACTGGATTCAGTGTTTTTAGACTTTGCATAATGCAAAAAAAAACAAGTTCATATGCATTTTTAAGAACTCAATACTAATGTTTTAGCAAGAGTGCAGAAATCAATATTTGGTGGAATTTTGAATCATCTTTCATGTGTCTTGGCGTGCTCTCCACCAGTCTTTCACATTGCTGTTGGGTGACTTTATGCCACTCCTGCTGCATATATTAAAGCATCTCAGCTTTGTTTGATGGCTTGTGACCATCCATCTTCCTCATAATCACATTCCAGAGGTTTTGAATGGGGTTCAGATCTGGAGATTGTGCTGGCCATAACAGGGTCTTAATCTGGGAGTCCTCCATCCACACCTTGCCTGACCTGGTGGTATGGCATGGGGAAAAAACAATCTTTAGAGTTGGGGGACATTATCAGAGCAGATGAAAGCATATTTTCTTCCAGGATAACCTTGTATGTTGCTTGATTCATGCAGCCTTTACAAAGATAAATCTGTTGAATTCAAGCCTTAATGAAGCACCCCCAGATTATCACCGATCCTCCATCAAATTTCACAGTGAGTGTGAGACACTGTGGCTTGTCGTCCTCTCCAGGTCTCTAAGAAAACCAGGTGTTGGGCAAAGCTGATAATTGACCAAGAGTCGGACAGATTTATCTTTGTCCAGCTCCTAGGAATTCTACAGAGAGACTTCTTCACAACTTATGTTTTCAGACCCTTGGAAGTTCATAGAGAATCTTCTTCTTTTAATTTTTTTTTTGGTTAAAGGGACACTGAACCCAAATTTTTTCCTTTCGTGATTCAGATAGAGCATGTAACTTTCTAATTTACTCATAGTATCAAATTTTCTTTATTCTCTTGGTATCTTTATTTAAAAAGCAAAAATGTAAGTTTAGATGCCGGCCCATTCTTGGTGAACAACCTGGGTTGTTCTTGCTAATTGGTGGATAAATTCACCCACCAATAAAACAAGTGCTGTCCAGAGTCTGAACCCAAAAACATAGCTGATGCCTTTTTCAAATAAAGATAGCAGGAGAACAAAGACAAATTGATGATAGGAGTAAATTAGAAAGTTGCTTAAAATTGCATGCTCTAGAAAAAAAATTGGGTTCAGTGTCCCTTTAACCCCTTGAGTGCTAACGACAGCTCAGGTCGCGGAGGTTCCCACTCGGGTGCTAACGACTGCTCAGAGCCGTCGCTAGCACTCTCCCACCTTGAGGGAGATCTGGGGGCTCCCACCCGCTTCTACCCCGGCGATCAAGCTTGTATAGTGACAGGCATCACCGGGGCTTCACGTTATGCGGGGTGACGTCACGTGCAATGACGTGATGACCTCACCGGGCAACTTTATTTAAACTTAATGTTATGTATAGGAAAATGGGGCATGCTGCTTAGAAGCCTGTATCTCGGGCATCTAAGCAGCTACAGACCCCCAAGACCCACCGTTGGAAAGATAATCGCCTAACCTTTCCAACAGTGTAAGTCTTGGTGATCTGGAAAAAAACCCAAAAACCTTTGAACAGCTTAGCGCCCAGGTGGAAAAGGGCTTAGCACTCCTAGGCGTCTATTTATCAAAGCGTCAACTATGGTGCATTTGCGGTCGTCAATACACTCGCCAAACTTCGCCATACATCGCGGCCACGTTCCTTAATACGCTTGCCATAATTATAAAAAAAACTATCTAAAACAAGTTGTTAACTAACAGTCATCGATGTCGCAGCGATTCGGGCTTTTCCCAACTTTATTTATATCATTGCAGTACAGTCCACGAACATAGCACATACCTTGTCAGCACATGATTGTATATAGATGTAATTTTTTTTTTTTATTCAAATTTTAAAGATAGCAAGTAGCAACATATTCTTAGCAAAATGGATAGGGATTTTTTTTTTTTAAAGAATTGTATATACTGTACATGGGACACCAATATCATAGAATATAATTTCAAGCGACAATACAAACCTTTAACTTTTACTAAATGAACACTAAGCACATTTATGTACTTTCAGAAGTCTGATTGAACATTCAATTGAAATCCATTTTCAAAATTACTACTATTAACCATTTTTTTTTTGTGGTTATCTTTATTTTAAAAATAATTAATCTAGGCTGAGGAGCAAGATAAATTCAATTGAACCCTCATGGAAAAGCACTATTTAATTGGTGATGTTCAATCAGCAAGGTCAACTCATGTTTTGATAAAAAATGATCACAATTCATAAGTTGAAATGTTTGATTTAAAATACAGATAAAAATAGACTGATGACAATTTGAGAATGTGACTATCTTACAAAGTTGATTTAAATTGTACGCTCTATCTGAAGCATGAACAATCAAATTGATCATTTTCACTTTAATCCCAAGATAAACTTTTCTATTTGAAATAGCAATGCACATGTGAAAGACAATCATATAATGATTCTGATTTAAGAAATATCTTCCGGACCTGATCCGACAGTAAGCATCATGCCTGACAGAACTCGCTGAATGCGGAGAGCAATATGCTATCTGTATTCAACATTGTGAGCTGCTGGTGCAACGCTGCCCCCTGCAGACTTGAGGACAATTGGCCACCAGCAGGGGGTGTCAATCCACCCAATTATACTCGATCGTTTTGAATTCTTGAGATTCCTGTCCTCCTCATCAGAGCAGGTGGACAGGGTTATGGAGCAGCAGTCTTTAGACCGCTGCTCCCTAACTTTTGTTTCTGTTGAGTCCTAATACTTGCCAGAAACACGGTCCCTCAATAAATGTGCCTCAATGTATCTCTGTGCATTCATCAATCAGCAGCTATATAGTTTATCAGCATATTATCGTCTTTAAATTGTATTTAAAATAATTGTAGAAACCAAATGTATAACAAATATAGAAATTTACCACATTTAATGCTATTTATACATATTTCTCTATTTATATTTGTTTCATGTCACTTGAAATAAATATTTAAATGAATACAGCAACACATTAATTAAGAATAAATAGATATTTATTAAAACAATTTTTTTTATTTTTTTTTGTAAATTGTTTTAAATTTTTTCAAATATATTTTTTTATGAAAAATAATAAAAAAAAATAAACAACTGGCAAAGACCATTAAACTCTATTCAGGTCCTCCTGCAGGGCCCGCACAGCCCTGGAAACAATATCCAGCCCTTGGGCTAGCTCATTCAAAATCTCTGCCATGAAGGGCCCAGTTTGTGTGCCCTGATCTTGATCTATAAAAAGAAGACCAAAAGAACATATGTTTGATAAATTCTTTATCAAGATACAATTTGTAAAACATTATTTTTACTTACATTGAACTCTTTCCACCTCCTCTTCAAATTGTGGCGGTTACAACGGCGGTTCTGGAGAGTCCCCCGGTACTTGGTCGTCTGTCAGAGATGAAGCACAATAATGAACAAATGTTAGTATGATCGATGACAACTCCAATATTATACAACCAATATTTCATTATAAACTATTAAAAATTTCCTCTAGAAATTAGATTTGAAAATAAATACATAAAATGGAGACACAAACCACATTTTTCTTTCAGCTTTTATAAAGACTATGTTTTCAATCTTTATACTTTATTAAAAAAAAATCAAAAAAAAAAATCATTCTTCTATTATACTTTGATGAAAAGCATATCTAGATATTCTCCGTAGTTGCAGAATTTTTAAATATCATAGATGCCTTGTATAATTGTCTCACCCATATACATTGTTATAACTTTATAACTTCAACAAAGGAGATAAATATATATATATATATATATATATATATATATATATATATATATATATATATATATATATATAATGAAGTAAATTGATTATTAGTAAAAAATTGTAAGCTTTTGGAATATTATAATCTCTATCTGAATCATGAAAGAAAATGTTTGTGTTTAGTGTCCCTTCAACATGCACCCTGAAAGAACAAATTGTAATGTTAAATAATGTCAAAATAGTATGAGAATTGAAAATTACCTTGGATATCAGGGACTTCCACATCTGTCCCTGAATCCTGACCACCGGCAAGGAGGTGGACTGGCAATGTTGGTAAGGAGCGGTTGCTCCTTGGTGTTTGCATGCACACCGGCCTCATGTACCGGGGGATTCTCTCTCTTGGCCGCCTGCGATCTGTGAAAATCGCAGATCGCGATTCAAATTTACTTTTATCATTTTTTATTTATTCTCTTGTTATCTTTATTTGCAAACCATGAATGTAAGCTTCAAAGACAGGCCATTTTTTCTTCAGCACCTGGGTACCGCTTGTTGATTGTTGTCTAAATGTAAACATCCAATCAACAAACGGTATACATTTGCTGAAAACAAAATGTGCCTGCTTGTAATATTACTTTACATCTATTTTCAAAGAAAGATAACAAGAGAACTAATAAGAATTGATAATAGGATTAACTAATAATCTTGCTTAAAATGTCATGATCTATCTGAATCATCAAAGTTTAGTTCTTCCTAGACTATCCCTTTAATGATTATTGAACATATTTGAATTGACAGTCCTTTGCAACTATAAATAAATGAATCACCTGTGTATTGCATGACGATTCTTTGAGGCCTATTTAACAAATGTCTGTCGGACATGATCCGACAATGCGGATCAGGTCTGACAGACATAGCTGAATGTGGAGAGCAATACGTTCTCAGAGCTCAGAGCAGACGGACAGGGTTATGGAGCAGCAGTCTTTAGACGATACTCACCCCATTATCTATTTCCGCACTGTACTATACCCGAAGCCTAACTGGAACCGGCTAAAGAGATACCTAGTGCACTGAAGGAGTTTTCTTGTTTGCAGCTGTTCTCCCCACCCACCGGTGCTGCGTGTGAGGATTGATCAGCGGGGCTCCCTCTCTTCTTTCTTTTTCTTCCCAGAGTGTGCGGAAGCGGGATCGACCTTCTGCTGTTTGGCTGCTCCCCCCCACCGATGCTGCGAGGAGGAGTTCAGAGGCCAGGTCGCTGATTTGTGGAATGTGAAGGTAATAGAGAGACGTGCGAAGCGGGCGGAGAGCCGTGACATCTCCCTGCAGTTCTATGCCCCAGCACACATCCAGTGAGGCCGCACGGTTTTGGCCAGGAGAGTAAAAGTTATTACCCACTTAACAACAAGGTGGAAACAGAGAACCACAACGTTGGAGGGGTGAGTACATGGCTGTTGCTGGCACAGTCCTATAAAACATGTCATTTTTTTTAAAAGAAATAAGGAAAGAGGTCCTTAAGAGTCAGGGCAACCTGGGCTATATTCCTTTTAAACACAATATAATTAATCCTTGTTGTCTCAGTCTTATACGTAATCAGCACATTATTGTTCCTTTATACTGCATATGCCTGAAGCTTCCCCTGTGCTCAACGTGAGAACTGCAGTTTATTCAATTAACTCTGAAAGGCTGAGGGTTTTTTGGTTAACAAAGAAGAAGAAAGGGGGAAAAAAGAGGGGAAACCGATGGACACTGGAATTTATATTGGTTGAACTCGTTTAAAGTGGTGTATAGAGGCAAAAATAGTGATTGTGGCTGTTTCTAAAAAGATTTTTCTTCTTTTTTACAGTCACAGGCTTTCGCTGTTATATTCCTCTTGGTAATGTTTGTAGATAAAGTTGCGTGCACTGTATAGAACTGCAATATAGATTGCATAAGGATCCTTACAAAATTTATTGTGCTAGAAATATTTGGTTTACCTATTTAGTGTGTACACACATTGTTTAGATAAGGATGCTTGCATCGTATAGATCTGCGGTGTATAGTGCACTAGGAACCTTATAAATTTACTGTGTTGGAAGTATTTGGTGTACCTATTTAATTTGAACACATAACGAAAAATAAGTAGAACTGAGGGTTCTAAGGTTTAGAGGGTGCAAAGAAGCATTTTTTCTCCTTTACAAACCGCAATATATCTAATACTTATTTCTACAAATTAGCTTAACACAAGTTAAAACTTTTTTTCTGATTTTCTCCCTTTTCATATATTATAACTACAATGGGGAAACACTATAGGGCTATTAGTGGTACGCATTACCAGCCTCTGTTTATATATCCTGGAGAAAGTGTAGAGTGAGCAAAGAGAAGGAACATTTATAGAAATTATTGCTTCCAGCCCCTCACTGTTTGGCCCCTGATATAATTAACTATATAGAAGCGTGTGCACTTTCTCTTAATGATATTAGCCTCCCTTCTGGGCCCATAAATCTATTGAAGCAATTCTAGGTGAGTATCTCTCTCTGAGGCAGTTCTTAAGCTCCTGCGTCCATATTTTTTCTATATTATCTCACGTTATCTCACCTTGCCATATTCTGGTCATTAAAAAAAAAAAAAAATTTCTTCACTGGTTTCTCACTGTAGTTTAGCTTCACACTATTACCCCAATATTTTTAGTGGTCCCCCCTTTTTCTTCTGTTAAGTGTGATCAGTCCACGGGTCATCATTACTTCTGGGATATTACTCCTCCCCAACAGGAAGTGCAAGAGGATTCACCCAGCAGAGCTGCATATAGCTCCTCCCCTCTACGTCACTCCCAGTCATTCTCTTGCACCCAACGACTAGATAGGATGTGTGAGAGGACTATGGTGATTATACTTAGTTTTATATCTTCAATCAAAAGTTTGTTATTTTAAAATAGCACCGGAGTGTGTTATTATCTCTCTGGCAGAGTTTGAAGAAGAATCTACCAGAGTTTTTGTTATGATTTTAGCCGGAGTAGTTAAGATCATATTGCTGTTTCTCGGCCATCTGAGGAGAGGTAAACTTCAGATCAGGGGACAGCGGGCAGATGAATCTGCATAGAGGTATGTAGCAGTTTTTATTTTCTGACAATGGAATTGATGAGAAAATCCTGCCATACCGATATAATGTCATGTATGTATACTTTACACTTCAGTATTCTGGGGAATGGTACTTCACTAGAATTACACTGTATGAAATACATAAAGCTGTTTAATAACTAGAGATTATGTTTAACGTTTTTGCTGGAATGTAAAATCGTTTTCATTTGCTGAGGTACTGAGTGAATAAATGTTTGGGCACTATTTTTCCACTTGGCAGTTGCTTAATCTGTTTTCTGACAGTTTCTGTTCTCCCTCACTGCTGTGTGTGAGGGGGAGGGGCCGTTTTTTGGCGCTTTTACTACGCATCAAATATTTCAGTCAGCAACTCATTGTATTCCCTGCATGATCCGGTTCATCTCTACAGAGCTCAGGGGTCTTCAAAACTTATTTTGAGGGAGGTAATTTCTCTCAGCAGAGCTGTGAGAATTATAGTTTGACTGAGATAAAAAACGTTTATTCTGTAATTTGTTTCCTGCTTTCAGAATTTGTTATCTTTGCTAATGGGATTAAACCTTTGCTAAAGTTGTGTTGTTTACAAGGATTGAGGCTATAACTGTTTCAATTTATTAATTTTCAACTGTCATAAATCTTCTGTGCTTCTTAAAGGCACAGTACGTTTTTAATATTATTCTAATTGAATTGTATTTCCAAGTTGCAAGTTTATTTGCTAGTGTGTTAAACATGTCTGATTCAGAGGATGATACCTGTGTCATTTGTTGCAATGCCAAAGTGGAGCCCAATAGAAATTTATGTACTAACTGTATTGATGCTACTTTAAATAAAAGTCAATCTGTACAAATTGAACAAATTTCACCAAACAACGAGGGGAGAGTTATGCCGACTAACTCGCCTCACGTGTCAGTACCTACATCTCCCGCTCAGAGGGAGGTGCGTGATATTGTAGCGCCGAGTACATCTGGGCGGCCATTACAAATCACATTACAGGATATGGCTACTGTTATGACTGAGGTTTTGGCTAAATTACCAGAACTAAGAGGTAAGCGTGATCACTCTGGGGTGAGAACAGAGTGCGCTGATAATATTAGGGCCATGTCAGACACTGCGTCACAGGTGGCAGAACATGAGGACGGAGAACTTCATTCTGTGGGTGACGGTTCTGATCCAAACAGACTGGATTCAGATATTTCAAATTTTAAATTTAAACTGGAAAACCTCCGTGTATTACTAGGGGAGGTGTTAGCGGCTCTGAATGATTGTAACACAGTTGCAATACCAGAGAAAATGTGTAGGTTGGATAAATATTTTGCGGTACCGACGAGTACTGAGGTTTTTCCTATACCTAAGAGACTTACTGAAATTGTTACTAAGGAGTGGGATAGACCCGGTGTGCCGTTCTCACCCCCTCCGATATTTAGAAAAATGTTTCCAATAGACGCCACCACAAGGGACTTATGGCAAACGGTCCCTAAGGTGGAGGGAGCAGTTTCTACCTTAGCTAAGCGTACCACTATCCCGGTGGAGGATAGCTGTGCTTTTTCAGATCCAATGGATAAAAAGTTAGAGGGTTACCTTAAGAAAATGTTTGTTCAACAAGGTTTTATATTGCAACCCCTTGCATGCATTGCGCCGATCACGGCTGCAGCGGCATTCTGGATTGAGTCTCTGGAAGAGAACATTGGTTCAGCTACTCTGGACGACATTACGGACAGGCTTAGAGTCCTTAAACTAGCTAATTCATTCATTTCGGAGGCCGTAGTACATCTTACTAAACTTACGGCGAAAAATTCAGGATTCGCCATTCAGGCACGCAGGGCGCTGTGGCTAAAATCCTGGTCAGCTGATGTTACTTCTAAGTCTAAATTGCTTAATATACCTTTCAAAGGGCAGACCTTATTCGGGCCCGGGTTGAAAGAGATTATCGCTGACATTACAGGAGGTAAAGGCCATGCCCTGCCTCAGGACAAAGCCAAAGCCAAGACTAGACAGTCTAATTTTCGTTCCTTTCGTAATTTCAAAGCAGGAGCAGCATCAACTTCCTCTGCACCAAAACAGGAAGGAGCTGTTGCTCGCTACAGACAAGGCTGGAAACCTAACCAGTCCTGGAACAAGGGCAAGCAGACTAGGAAACCTGCTGCTGCCCCTAAAACAGCATGAATTGAGGGCCCCCGATCCGGGATCGGATCTAGTGGGGGGCAGACTTTCTCTCTTCGCCCAGGCTTGGGCAAGAGATGTTCAGGATCCCTGGGCGCTAGAGATAATATCTCAGGGATACCTACTGGACTTCAAATACTCTCCTCCAAGAGAGAGATTTCATCTGTCAAGATTGTCAACAATCCAGACAAAGAAAGAGGCGTTTCTACGCTGCGTACAAGAGCTCTTGTTAATGGGAGTAATCCATCCAGTTCCACGATCGGAACAGGGACAGGGGTTTTACTCAAATCTGTTTGTGGTTCCCAAAAAAGAGGGAACTTTCAGACCAATCCTGGACTTAAAGATCCTAAACAAATTCCTAAGAGTTCCATCGTTCAAGATGGAGACTATTCGGACAATTTTACCTATGATCCAAGAGGGTCAGTACATGACCACTGTAGATTTAAAAGATGCTTACCTTCACATACCGATTCACAAAGATCATTATCGGTACCTAAGGTTTGCCTTCCTAGACAGGCATTACCAGTTTGTGGCTCTTCCATTCGGATTGGCTACAGCTCCAAGAATCTTCACAAAGGTTCTGGGTGCTCTTCTGGCGGTTCTAAGACCGCGGGGAATCTCGGTAGCTCCATACCTAGACGACATTCTGATACAAGCTTCAAGCTTTCAAACTGCCAAGTCTCATACAGAGTTAGTGCTGGCATTTCTAAGGTCACATGGATGGAAGGTGAACGAAAAGAAAAGTTCACTCGTTCCACTCACAAGAGTTCCCTTCCTGGGGACTCTTATAGATTCTGTAGAAATGAAGATTTACCTGACAGAGGACAGGCTAACAAGACTTCAAAGTGCTTGCCGCACCCTTCATTCCATTCAACACCCGTCAGTGGCTCAATGCATGGAGGTAATCGGCTTAATGGTAGCGGCAATGGACATAGTACCCTTTGCACGCTTACACCTCAGACCACTGCAACTGTGCATGCTAAGTCAGTGGAATGGGGATTACTCAGACTTATCCCCTTCTCTGAATCTGGATCAAGAGACCAGAAATTCTCTTCTATGGTGGCTTTCTCGGCCACATCTGTCCAGGGGGATGCCATTCAGCAGACCAGACTGGACAATTGTAACAACAGACGCCAGCCTTCTAGGTTGGGGTGCCGTCTGGAATTCTCTGAAGGCTCAGGGACAATGGAGTCAGGAGGAGAGTCTCCTGCCAATAAACATTCTGGAATTGAGAGCAGTTCTCAATGCCCTCCTGGCTTGGCCCCAGTTGACAACTCGGGGGTTCATCAGGTTTCAGTCGGACAACATCACAACTGTAGCTTACATCAACCATCAGGGAGGGACAAGAAGCTCCCTAGCTATGATGGAAGTATCAAAGATAATTCGCTGGGCAGAGTCTCACTCTTGCCACCTGGGAACTTCATCCGGAGGTCTTTGCCCAAATACTTCGACGTTGGGGCAAACCAGAGATAGATCTCATGGCGTCTCGACAGAACGCCAAGCTTCCTCGTTACGGGTCCAGATCCAGGGATCCAGGAGCAGTCCTGATAGATGCTCTGACAGCACCTTGGGACTTCAGGATGGCTTACGTGTTTCCACCCTTCCCGTTGCTTCCTCGATTGATTGCCAGAATCAAACAAGAGAAAGCATCAGTGATTCTAATAGCACCTGCGTGGCCACGCAGGACTTGGTATGCAGACCTGGTGTTTATGTGTAGTGTGATAGGAGCGCCTAAAGGTGGATTCCTGCTGCTAAAAAAGTTCTTCCCTCAAAGAGAACTAAATGGTGGATAAGAAGAAAAAATGGGGTTTATTTAGCAGCGCTAAAAAAAGCTAGGAAATGATGATACCAATCTAATTTATGTTTTATACAATCTATTTTATTTAAAAATTCTTATAACACATAAAAACAACAGCAAATGCTTTTCCTAATTAATAAAGGGACGTCTCCCTTATACAACACTTATAAAAACAGACTAGAACCATATAATCCTAGAATTTCAGGTATAAAGGAATTAATTCTATAGATAACATATGGCAAGCAACAAATTTCTAAGATAAATGGTGAATTAAATATTTAAAAGGCACAAATGTATCAATCCTAATAGCTTTACAGTTCTTCAGTAACAAATTCAGTTATACAGTTACACAGTTACTTTCCTTGGACATATAATTGGCTCAGGTGTGCTGGATAGTTAAAAAGGCAAAAAACAGCCAATATTCTGATTTAGGTGCCAAAGCAATCGTGGTTAATGGAAATGGTTAATTTAACAGATGAATACCTTGATGTCTTTAAAGTTCAGTTTGCGTGTTTTAAAAAACGTAGTGCAAATTAGTGTAGAGGTACCTTAATCTGTCCTGGTTGCAACCGCTGATTATCTTCACTGTGAGGGATTCACAGACTGTTTGTTCCTGGTGCTTCTGATAAGTCACCTGACCTTCTCTTTGATTCAGAGGTCAGGGGTGATGATCCGTTCTGGTGATGTAGTTATCCTTTTTTTTGTTTTCCTTTCTTCTTATAGCCCAAATATTGTTTTCATCTGGGTTCCCTCAGACTTCTTAAGGTTTGAAGAAATCTTTGGTCAGTGTTTAGCAGTAACACCGTATTCCCTGAAGTTACCAGCCCAGAAGGGTGAAACGCGTTGAATGGGACCTGCTACACTCTACTAAACTTCATTTACTACTGTCACAAAGCTGTGTGACCCTGCAACTTTAAACTTTTCTCCTGACCCTGCAAGTTAAAATCTACCTTTGGTAACTTCAGGGAATACGGTGTTACTGCTAAACACTGACCAAAGATTTCTTCAAACCTTAAGAAGTCTGAGGGAACCCAGATGAAAACAATATTTGGGCTATAAGAAGAAAGGAAAACAAAAAAAAGGATAACTACATCACCAGAACGGATCATCACCCCTGACCTCTGAATCAAAGAGAAGGTCAGGTGACTTATCAGAAGCACCAGGAACAAACAGTCTGTGAATCCCTCACAGTGAAGATAATCAGCGGTTGCAACCAGGACAGATTAAGGTACCTCTACACTAATTTGCACTACGTTTTTTAAAACACGCAAACTGAACTTTAAAGACATCAAGGTATTCATCTGTTAAATTAACCATTTCCATTAACCACGATTGCTTTGGCACCTAAATCAGAATATTGGCTGTTTTTTGCCTTTTTAACTATCCAGCACACCTGAGCCAATTATATGTCCAAGGAAAGTAACTGTGTAACTGTATAACTGAATTTGTTACTGAAGAACTGTAAAGCTATTAGGATTGATACATTTGTGCCTTTTAAATATTTAATTCACCATTTATCTTAGAAATTTGTTGCTTGCCATATGTTATCTATAGAATTAATTCCTTTATACCTGAAATTCTAGGATTATATGGTTCTAGTCTGTTTTTATAAGTGTTGTATAAGGGAGACGTCCCTTTATTAATTAGGAAAAGCATTTGCTGTTGTTTTTATGTGTTATAAGAATTTTTAAATAAAATAGATTGTATAAAACATAAATTAGATTGGTATCATCATTTCCTAGCTTTTTTTTAGCGCTGCTAAATAAACCCCATTTCTCCAACATAGGTGTGTCCGGTCCACGGCGTCATCCTTACTTGTGGGATATTCTCTTCCCCAACAGGAAATGGCAAAGAGCCCAGCAAAGCTGGTCACATGATCCCTCCTAGGCTCCGCCTACCCCAGTCATTCTCTTTGCCGTTGTACAGGCAACATCTCCACGGAGATGGCTTAGAGTTTTTTAGTGTTTAACTGTAGTTTTTTATTATTCAATCAAGAGTTTGTTATTTTGAAATAGTGCTGGTATGTACTATTTACTCAGAAACAGAAAAGAGATGAAGATTTCTGTTTGTATGAGGAAAATGATTTTAGCAACCGTAACTAAAATCCATGGCTGTTCCACACAGGACTGTTGAGAGCAATTAACTTCAGTTGGGGGAACAGTGTGCAGTCTCTTGCTGCTTGAGGTATGACACATTCTAACAAGACGATGTAATGCTGGAAGCTGTCATTTTCCCTATGGGATCCGGTAAGCCATGTTTATTACGATTGTAAATAAGGGCTTCACATGGGCTTATTAAGACTGTAGACTTTTTCTGGGCTAAATCGATTCATTATTAACACATATTTAGCCTTGAGGAATCATTTTATTTGGGTTTTTTGATATAATAATATCGGCAGGCACTGTTTTAGACACCTTATTCTTTAGGGGCTTTCCCAAAGCATAGGCAGAGTCTCATTTTCGCGCCGGTGTTGCGCACTTGTTTTTGAGAGGCATGGCATGCAGTCGCATGTGAGAGGAGCTCTGATACTTAGAAAAGACTTTCTGAAGGCGTCATTTGGTATCGTATTCCCCTTTGGGCTTGGTTGGGTCTCAGCAAAGCAGATACCAGGGACTGTAAAGGGGTTAAAGTTAAAAACGGCTCCGGTTCCGTTATTTTAAGGGTTAAAGCTTCCAAATTTGGTGTGCAATACTTTTAAGGCTTTAAGACACTGTGGTGAAAATTTGGTGAATTTTGAACAATTCCTTCATGTTTTTTCGCAATTGCAGTAATAAAGTGTGTTCAGTTTAAAATTTAAAGTGACAGTAACGGTTTTATTTTAAAACGTTTTTTGTACTTTGTTATCAAGTTTATGCCTGTTTAACATGTCTGAACTACCAGATAGACTGTGTTCTGAATGTGGGGAAGCCAGAATTCCTATTCATTTAAATAAATGTGATTTATGTGACAATGACAATGATGCCCAAGATGATTCCTCAAGTGAGGGGAGTAAGCATGGTACTGCATCATTCCCTCCTTCGTCTACACGAGTCTTGCCCACTCAGGAGGCCCCTAGTACATCTAGCGCGCCAATACTCCTTACTATGCAACAATTAACGGCTGTAATGGATAATTCTGTCAAAAACATTTTAGCCAAAATGAACCCTTGTCAGCGTAAGCGTGGCTGCTCTGTTTTAGATACTGAAGAGCATGACGACGCTGATATTAATATCTCTGAAGGGCCCCTAACCCAATCTGAGGGGGCCAGGGAGGTTTTGTCTGAGGGAGAAATTACTGATTCAGGGAACATTTCTCATCAGGCTGAACCTGATGTGATTACATTTAAATTTAAGTTGGAACATCTCCGCATTTTGCTTAAGGAGGTATTATCCACTCTGGATGATTGTGAAAAGTTGGTCATCCCAGAGAAACTATGTAAAATGGACAAGTTCCTAGAGGTGCCGGGGCTCCCAGAAGCTTTTCCTATACCCAAGCGGGTGGCGGACATTGTTAATAAAGAATGGGAAAGGCCCGGTATTCCTTTCGTCCCTCCCCCCATATTTAAAAAATTGTTTCCTATGGTCGACCCCAGAAAGGACTTATGGCAGTCAGTCCCCAAGGTCGAGGGAGCGGTTTCTACTTTAAACAAACGCACCACTATACCCATAGAGGATAGTTGTGCTTTCAAAGATCCTATGGATAAAAAATTAGAAGGTTTGCTTAAAAAGATGTTTGTTCAGCAGGGTTACCTTCTACAACCCATTTCATGCATTGTCCCTGTCACTACAGCCGCATTTTTCTGGTTTGATGAACTGATAAAGGCGCTCGATAGTGATTCTCCTCCTTATGAGGAGATTATGGACAGAATCAATGCTCTCAAATTGGCTAATTCTTTCACTCTAGACGCCACTTTGCAATTGGCTAGGTTAGCGGCTAAGAATTCTGGGTTTGCTATTGTGGCGCGCAGAGCGCTTTGGTTGAAATCTTGGTCGGCTGATGCGTCTTCCAAGAACAAGCTACTAAACATTCCTTTCAAGGGGAAAACGCTGTTTGGCCCTGACTTGAAAGAGATTATCTCTGATATCACTGGGGGTAAGGGCCACGCCCTTCCTCAGGATCGGCCTTTCAAGGCAAAAAATAGACCTAATTTTCGTCCCTTTCGTAAAAACGGACCAGCCCAAAGTGCTACGTCCTCTAAGCAAGAGGGTAATACTTCTCAAGCCAAGCCAGCTTGGAGACCAATGCAAGGCTGGAACAAGGGAAAGCAGGCCAAGAAACCTGCCCCTGCTACCAAGACAGCATGAAATATTGGCCCCCGATCCGGGACCGGATCTGGTGGGGGGCAGACTCTCTCTCTTCGCTCAGGCTTGGGCAAGAGATGTTCTGGATCCTTGGGCGCTAGAAATAGTCTCCCAGGGTTATCTTCTGGAATTCAAGGGACTTCCCCCAAGGGGGAGGTTCCACAGGTCTCAGTTGTCTTCAGACCACATAAAAAGACAGGCGTTCTTACATTGTGTAGAAGACCTGTTAAAAATGGGAGTGATTCATCCTGTTCCATTAAGAGAACAAGGGATGGGGTTCTACTCCAATCTGTTCATAGTTCCCAAAAAAGAGGGAACGTTCAGACCAATCTTAGATCTCAAGATCTTAAACAAATTTCTCAAGGTTCCATCGTTCAAGATGGAAACCATTCGAACTATCCTTCCTTCCATCCAGGAGGGTCAATTCATGACCACGGTGGATTTAAAGGATGCGTATCTACATATTCCTATCCACAAGGAACATCATCGGTTCCTAAGGTTTGCATTCCTGGACAAACATTACCAGTTTGTGGCGCTTCCTTTCGGATTAGCCACTGCTCCAAGGATTTTCACAAAGGTACTAGGGTCCCTTCTAGCGGTGCTAAGACCAAGGGGCATTGCAGTAGTACCTTACCTGGACGACATTCTGATTCAAGCGTCGTCCCTCCCTCAAGCAAAGGCTCACACGGACATCGTCCTGGCCTTTCTCAGATCTCACGGCTGGAAAGTGAACGTGGAAAAGAGTTCTCTATCCCCGTCAACAAGGGTTCCCTTCTTGGGAACAATTATAGACTCCTCAGAAATGAGGATTTTTCTAACAGAGGCCAGAAAAACAAAACTTCTGGACTCTTGTCGGATACTTCATTCCGTTCCTCTTCCTTCCGTAGCTCAGTGCATGGAAGTGATCGGGTTGATGGTAGCGGCAATGGACATAGTTCCTTTTGCGCGCATTCATCTAAGACCATTACAACTGTGCATGCTCAGTCAGTGGAATGGGGACTATACAGACTTGTCTCCAAAGATACAAGTAAATCAGAGGACCAGAGACTCACTCCGTTGGTGGCTGTCCCTGGACAACCTGTCACAAGGGATGACATTCCGCAGACCAGAGTGGGTCATTGTCACGACCGACGCCAGTCTGATGGGCTGGGGCGCGGTCTGGGGATCCCTGAAAGCTCAGGGTCTTTGGTCTCGGGAAGAATCTCTTCTACCGATAAATATTCTGGAACTGAGAGCGATATTCAATGCTCTCAAGGCTTGGCCTCAGCTAGCGAGGACCAAGTTCATACGATTTCAATCAGACAACATGACGACTGTTGCGTACATCAACCATCAGGGGGGAACAAGGAGTTCCCTAGCGATGGAAGAAGTGACCAAGATTATTCTATGGGCGGAGTCTCACTCCTGCCACCTGTCTGCTATCCACATCCCAGGAGTGGAAAATTGGGAAGCGGATTTTCTGAGTCGTCAGACATTGCATCCGGGGGAGTGGGAACTCCATCCGGAAATCTTTGCCCAAGTCACTCAGCTGTGGGGCATTCCAGACATGGATCTAATGGCCTCTCGTCAGAACTTCAAAGTTCCCTGCTACGGGTCCAGATCCAGGGATCCCAAGGCGGCTCTAGTGGATGCACTAGTAGCACCTTGGACCTTCAGACTAGCTTATGTGTTCCCGCCGTTTCCTCTCATCCCCAGGCTGGTAGCCAGGATCAATCAGGAGAGGGCGTCGGTGATCTTGATAGCTCCTGCGTGGCCACGCAGGACTTGGTATGCAGATCTGGTGAATATGTCATCGGCTCCACCTTGGAAGCTACCTTTGAGACGAGACCTTCTTGTTCAGGGTCCGTTCGAACATCCGAATCTGGTTTCACTCCAGCTGACTGCTTGGAGATTGAACGCTTGATTTTATCGAAGCGAGGATTCTCAGATTCTGTTATCGATACTCTTGTTCAGGCCAGAAAGCCTGTAACTCGAAAGATTTACCACAAGATTTGGAAAAAATATATCTGTTGGTGTGAATCTAAGGGATTCCCTTGGGACAAGGTTAAGATTCCTAGGATTCTATCCTTCCTTCAAGAAGGATTGGAAAAAGGATTATCTGCAAGTTCCCTGAAGGGACAGATTTCCGCCTTGTCGGTGTTACTTCACAAAAAACTGGCAACTGTGCCAGATGTTCAAGCCTTTGTTCAGGCTCTGATTAGAATCAAGCCTGTTTACAAACCTTTGACTCCTCCTTGGAGTCTCAATTTAGTTCTTTCAGTTCTTCAGGGGGTTCCGTTTGAACCCTTGCATTCCGTTGATATTAAATTATTATCTTGGAAAGTTTTGTTTTTGGTTGCAATTTCTTCTGCTAGAAGAGTTTCAGAATTATCTGCTCTGCAGTGTTCTCCTCCTTATCTGGTGTTCCATGCAGATAAGGTGGTTTTGCGTACTAAACCTGGTTTTCTTCCGAAAGTTGTTTCTAACAAAAACATTAACCAGGAGATTGTCGTACCTTCTCTGTGTCCGAAACCAGTTTCAAAGAAGGAACGTTTGTTGCACAATTTGGATGTTGTTCGCGCTCTAAAATTCTATTTAGATGCTACAAAGGATTTTAGACAAACATCTTCCTTGTTTGTGGTTTATTCCGGTAAAAGGAGAGGTCAAAAAGCAACTTCTACCTCTCTCTCTTTTTGGATTAAGAGCATCATCAGATTGGCTTACGAGACTGCCGGACGGCAGCCTCCCGAAAGAATCACAGCTCATTCCACGAGGGCTGTGGCTTCCACATGGGCCTTCAAGAACGAGGCTTCTGTTGATCAGATATGTAGGGCAGCGACTTGGTCTTCACTGCACACTTTTACCAAATTTTACAAGTTTGATACTTTTGCTTCTTCTGAGGCTATTTTTGGGAGAAAGGTTTTGCAAGCCGTGGTGCCTTCCATTTAGGTGACCTGATTTGCTCCCTCCCTTCATCCGTGTCCTAAAGCTTTGGTATTGGTTCCCACAAGTAAGGATGACGCCGTGGACCGGACACACCTATGTTGGAGAAAACAGAATTTATGTTTACCTGATAAATTACTTTCTCCAACGGTGTGTCCGGTCCACGGCCCGCCCTGGTTTTTTTAATCAGGTCTGATAATTTATTTTCTTTAACTACAGTCACCACGGTACCATATGGTTTCTCCTATGCAAATATTCCTCCTTAACGTCGGTCGAATGACTGGGGTAGGCGGAGCCTAGGAGGGATCATGTGACCAGCTTTGCTGGGCTCTTTGCCATTTCCTGTTGGGGAAGAGAATATCCCACAAGTAAGGATGACGCCGTGGACCGGACACACCGTTGGAGAAAGTAATTTATCAGGTAAACATAAATTCTGTTTTTTTCTTCTTATGCAGACCTGGTGGACATGTCATCCTGTCCACCTTGGTCTCTACCTCTGAAACAGGACCTTCTGATACAGGGTCCCTTCAAACATCAAAATCTAACTTCTCTGAAGCTGACTGCTTGGAAATTGAACGCTTGATTTTATCAAGACGTGGGTTTTCTGATGCAGTTATTGATACCTTAATACAGGCTAGGAAACCTGTTACCAGAAAGATTTACCATAAGATATGGCGTAAATACCTATATTGGTGTGAATCCAAAGGTTACTCTTGGAGTAAGGTTAGGATTCCTAGGATATTGTCTTTTCTACAAGAAGGTTTAGAAAAGGGTTTATCTGCTAGTTCATTAAAGGGACAGATCTCAGCTCTGTCCATTCTGTTACACAAACGTCTGTCAGAAGTTCCTGACGTCCAGGCTTTTTGTCAGGCTTTGGCCAGGATTAAGCCTGTGTTTAAAACTGTTGCTCCACCATGGAGTTTAAACCTTGTTCTTAATGTTTTACAGGGCGTTCCGTTTGAACCCCTTCATTCCCTTGATATAAAGTTGTTATCTTGGAAAGTTCTATTTTTAATGGCTATTTCCTCGGCTCGAAGAGTCTCTGAATTATCAGCCTTACATTGTGATTCTCCTTATTTGATTTTTCATTCGGATAAGGTAGTCCTGCGTACTAAACCTGGGTTCTTACCTAAGGTAGTTACTAACAGGAATATCAATCAAGAGATTGTTGTTCCTTCTTTATGCCCAAATCCTTCTTCAAAGAAGGAACGTCTACTGCACAACCTGGATGTAGTCCGTGCTCTAAAATTTTACTTACAGGCAACTAAGGAATTTCGACAAACGTCTTCTCTGTTTGTCATTTACTCTGGGCAGAGGAGAGGTCAAAAAGCTTCCGCTACCTCTCTTTCTTTTTGGCTTCGTAGCATAATTCGTTTAGCTTATGAGACTGCTGGACAGCAGCCTCCTGAAAGAATTACAGCTCATTCTACTAGAGCTGTGGCTTCCACTTGGGCCTTCAAGAATGAGGCCTCTGTTGAACAGATTTGCAAGGCTGCAACTTGGTCTTCGCTTCATACTTTTTCCAAATTTTACAAATTTGACACTTTTTCTTCATCGGAGGCTATTTTTGGGAGAAAGGTTCTTCAGGCAGTGGTTCCTTCTGTATAAAGAGCCTGCCTATCCCTCCCGTCATCCGTGTACTTTTGCTTTGGTATTGGTATCCCAGAAGTAATGATGACCCGTGGACTGATCACACTTAACAGAAGAAAACATAATTTATGCTTACCTGATAAATTCCTTTCTTCTGTAGTGTGATCAGTCCACGGCCCGCCCTGTTTTTAAGGCAGGTAAATATTTTTTAATTTATACTCCAGTCACCACTTCACCCTTGGCTTTTCCTTTCTCGTTGGTCCTTGGTCGAATGACTGGGAGTGACGTAGAGGGGAGGAGCTATATGCAGCTCTGCTGGGTGAATCCTCTTGCACTTCCTGTTGGGGAGGAGTAATATCCCAGAAGTAATGATGACCCGTGGACTGATCACACTACAGAAGAAAGGAATTTATCAGGTAAGCATAAATTATGTTTTTCCCCCTCCCCCCCCCTCTCTCACCCAGCACTTTACCCAAGAAGGGGTCTAAACCAGTGTTAATTTTGTCGACTAAAACTAGACTAAAATGAGTATAAAACTAAAGAACTTCTGATGACTAAAATACGACTAAAACTAAAATAGCATTTTAGTCAAAAGACTAAGACTAAAACTAAATCAAAATTTGCTGACAAAAAACAATTTTATGCAAGGTGTTATAATCAATCCATATCTAATTACTGCTCTTTTGTAAAACTTACGAAACTTAATTTTATTAAATTTAAAGATAAATAAAGACGTTATATACCACAACAGTTAAATCTGTTAAATCTGTATTGCATGTTCAAACTTTAATGCCATAAATAAAAACAAGTTAATAAACCTTTACTCCAGGAGTATATAATGAATTTGGAAGTTCTAGAGCAGTGTTAATATCATTGCCGAAATTTTTTAGAATCTGTGATCAATTGATTCTTCCTATAGTAATAAGCATAACCCACAAGTATGGGTTTAAGTAATGCTGTGCCTGTGCTAGCTGCATACATTTTTTGTTGTGTTGAGTTACTTGATACTTGTTTTAATTATTAACAGAGAACTGTTAAAGTTTTTATATTGGGTAATATGTGCAAAAACGTTACAGCCAATACAGTTTACAGTTTAGTTTTTTTATATTTTAAAGTTGCACTTCTGTTTGTTTATGAAACTTGGTTTTATTTAATTTTAAGTTAAATAAAGATGTTATCACAACGACTAAATCTGTGTCTGTATTGCATGTTTAAACCTTAATACCATAAATAATAACAGGTGTTATGTTTACTCCTGGAGTATATAATCAGTTTGCAAATTATAGAGAAATGGCTAAATACACACTAAATTACACTTTAACTAAACCCCTTAGATTTTAGTCGACTAAAATCTACTGGAGATTCAGTCGACTAAAACTAGACTAAAACTAAAACAATTCAGATGACTAAAATACGACTAAAACTAAAATGGCATTTTCGTCAAAAGACTTAAAATTAAGACTAAATCGAAATTTGCCGTCAAAATTAACACTGGTCTAAACTTTCTGAGCACTTTCCCCTTGGAAACTTCACTTAACACAAGTACACTCTTTTTTTTTTTTTTTCTTCTTCTATGGATAAATATATCGCCTCACCATCCCTCACTGGTAAAATTAATCCAGGCTTTGCAACCAAAAATAGGGATCGCAGGAAAAGGAACCCAACAGATACCCGCAGAACCTCTTACGGAGCTTATTCCAACGAAATCTCAAAATCTTCTGATTATGCAAGATGCTCAAGCTCTTGTATCCAATATACTAGAAGCCATCTCTCCTAAATTTGATTCTTTAAAAAATGAAATCAAACAAGATATTTCACTATTAACAACAGAGGTCGGGCAATTTTCCAAGAGACTTCAGGAAGCTGAACAAAGAATATCAGACCTAGAAGATGTAACAAATTCTTACTTTTCTAAAATTGAGGGCAACCAATGAGAGATTTCGAAAATTCAAGCAAATAGATCAAGGAGGAATAATCTCAGAATTATAGGCTACCCTGACACTGCTAAGCAAGAAGACCTTATGCAAGTTATGACTCACACTATACCTCAACTGTTAAAAATGCCCCCACCCCAATCACCTGTTCTTATCGAAAGAGTCCACAGATTGTGGAGAATTCCTGATAACTCGGCTAATTTGTCCAGGCCTAGACCAATTATTGCAAGATTCTTGAACTTCCAAGACAAAATGCTTTTTCTACATTTCTATTGCAAATATCAACCTATTCTTTACAATGGAAACAAAATCTTGCTATTTCAGGATTTTTCTATCGAGACCTCCTTAAAAAGGAGGGAGCTCTCCCCAATCTGTGGCAAAATGCTTAAAATGGGTTGGCAGGCTACAGTTATCTATCCTGCCAGACTTAAATTGACACTTGAGGGCCAAACTTTCTTTATGGAATCCGCAGCAGAGGCCGAGAAAAAATTAGCTGAACACGGGGCTTTTTTCTTTTCTTTTTCTCTTCTCTGTCTCATCAAGGTACTAAGAGTGGAAGTTACTCAAAAGATGAGATATTTCCCCCCCCGCTTTTTTTTTTTTCCCCTCCTTCCTTCCTCTCTCTCCCCTCTCCTTCTATCCCCCCTCGTGCTCCCTCTATTTTCCCTAAACACTTTTTCTCCCAAAAATGAAATTTTATGAATAAAGATATTAAAATTACATCATGGAACATAGGGGGGATTGTATCACCCATCAAACGGAAAATGATACTGACGCATTTACAAAGACTTAATACCACCATAGCGTTACTACAAGAAACACATCTTAATAAAGAGGAATCGCTAAAATTGAAATCTGCCTGGGTTGCAGAGAGTATATTTGCCGCCTCGCTAAATAGAAATAAAGGAGTAGCGATCCTCTTGGGGAAGAAACTATCCTATGATAAATTGTTTACATTAATTGACCCTGATAGTAGATACGTAATAGTAAAGCTGAAAATGTCAAATTCAATATATACCATCTGCAACCTTTACGCTCCTAATACAATTGACCACGGGTTTTGGGATTCTCTCCAGACCAAAATTTTACAAGTAGCCGAGGGATATGTGATCTTAGTGGGAGATTTTAATATGTCTCCCCGATTTCCCTTAGATAGGTTCAGACAAGGCTTATCGCATAAGAAAACCAAAAAAGATAACTTGGAAACAAAACTTTTTAACACTATTTCCCAAAATCTGGCAGTCAGGGACGTATGGAGGGTACAGAACCCCGACAGTAGGAACTATACCTGTTATTCAAAAGTGTCCAAATCACTTTCAAGAATTGACCTCATGTTAATAAACGACAGTCTTTATCACAAGGGGGTTAAGGCATCCATTTCAGAAATCTGCATATCAGATCACGCACCTATAGCGCTGGAAATTTCAAGCCAGAATGATTGCCCAAGAAGATCATGCTTTTTTTATCCCAAACACCTTAGTAAAAACGCAAAATTTAGAAATTGGTTAAAAGATAGGTGGGAGGAATTCTTTAATTTTAATAAAGACTCGGTATCCAGTCCCTCGATTCTGTGGGAGTCAGCAAAAGCTGTATTAAGGGGAGATATTATTGCCTATTTGGCAAAAACTAAACGAGACTCTCATTTAAAAGAGAGACAGGTAATATCCACGGTAATTAACGCATATAATAGATATTTAAATTCCCCCACTGAGGAAAATTGGAAAAGGTACATTAAAGCAAAGGATGAACGAGACACCTTTTCTAATCTTGAACACTACACAGACATTTTAAGATATCAGTCCAAACTTTATAAGTTTGGTAACAAGTCAGGCAAATTACTATCTAAATTGGTAAAAAAAACTCTAGACCCTCAACGACAATTGAATCATTACAGATTAATAAAAAGTTACTTACTTCACCCGAGGAAATATCTGAATCCTTCTTTCAGTATTACAAGATAATTTACTCCTTTCCATCGGATACGGTAGCGAGGGAGAGATTCTGGGATAACACCCCCACTAGGAGAATTAGCCCTGAGTTTAGTCTTATCCTAAATGCTTCAATAACAGACTTGGAAGTAACTCGGGCAATCCAAGCACTAAAATGAGAAAAAGCTCCTGACCCGGACTCATTACCAAATGAATTTTACAAAAACTTGGACTCATCAATTACCCCCCACCTGACCAAACTCTTTAACTATTTTTGCAAACAGAATGCCCAAATCCCTCCCAACTCTGTAGCATCACATACTATTCTTATACCTAAAGCCGGCAAAGATCCATGTTGTAGAGAATCTTACCGACCTATTGCTTTATTAAATACTGATTACAAAATATTTACCTCTATATTGGCAAAAAGATTGCAGAAAGGGATATCAGAGGTCATTCACAGTGATCAGGTGAGGTTTCTCTTTAAACGTAGTTCTTCATCCAAAATTAGACAACTTTTATCTATTGATTATTTTAAGAATATTGAGGGCATGCTATCTGAAAGTTACCCAAATGCAGCAGTAATAGCGATCGACGCTGAGAAAGCATTCGATCGAGTCAGTAATGATCATATTTTAACAAAATTAAAACGATTCGGGTTTAGGGACGAGTTTCTGAATGTAGTCAAAAATATATGTACCCATTCATCAACAAACTTAGTTATACACGGGCAGGAGTCAAAGAAAATAAGATTAGAGCTAGGTACGCAGCAAGGATGCCCGCTTTCTCCTCTATTGTTCGATCTAGTGATAGAACCACTAGCTGTTAAAATCAGAAACCAGATCAAAGGTATTAAGATCTTTAAAAAAGAGGTGCTGGTGGCACTCTATGCTGACGACTTACTGGTATACATATCTAACACTTCCTCAAATATTCCAAAACTGCTTGATATAATCAAACTATTTGGTCAATTTCTCCAACATAGGTGTGTCCGGTCCACGGCGTCATCCTTACTTGTGGGATATTCTCTTCCCCAACAGGAAATGGCAAAGAGCCCAGCAAAGCTGGTCACATGATCCCTCCTAGGCTCCGCCTACCCCAGTCATTCTCTTTGCCGTTGTACAGGCAACATCTCCACGGAGATGGCTTAGAGTCTTCTACCGATAAATATTCTGGAACTGAGAGCGATATTCAATGCTCTCAAGGCTTGGCCTCAGCTAGCGAGGACCAAGTTCATACGGTTTCAATCAGACAACATGACAACTGTTGCGTACATCAACCATCAGGGGGGAACAAGGAGTTTCCTAGCGATGGAAGAAGTGACCAAAATCATTCTATGGGCGGAGTCTCACTCCTGCCACCTGTCTGCTATCCACATCCCAGGAGTGGAAAATTGGGAAGCGGATTTTCTGAGTCGTCAGACATTGCATCCGGGGGAGTGGGAACTCCATCCGGAAATCTTTGCCCAAGTCACTCACCTGTGGGGCATTCCAGACATGGATCTGATGGCCTCTCGTCAGAACTTCAAAGTTCCTTGCTACGGGGCCAGATCCAGGGATCCCAAGGCGGCTCTAGTGGATGCACTAGTAGCACCTTGGACCTTCAAACTAGCTTATGTGTTCCCGCCATTTCCCCTCATCCCCAGGCTGGTAGCCAGGATCAATCAGGAGAGGGCGTCGGTGATCTTGATAGCTCCTGCGTGGCCACGCAGGACTTGGTATGCAGATCTGGTGAATATGTCATCGGCTCCACCTTGGAAGCTACCTTTGAGACGAGACCTTCTTGTTCAGGGTCCGTTCGAACATCCGAATCTGGTTTCACTCCAGCTGACTGCTTGGAGATTGAACGCTTGATCTTATCGAAGCGAGGATTCTCAGATTCTGTTATCGATACTCTTGTTCAGGCCAGAAAGCCTGTAACTAGAAAGATTTACCACAAAATTTGGAAAAAATATATCTGTTGGTGTGAATCTAAAGGATTCCCTTGGGACAAGGTTAAGATTCCTAGGATTCTATCCTTCCTTCAAGAAGGATTGGAAAAAGGATTATCTGCAAGTTCCCTGAAGGGACAGATTTCTGCCTTGTCGGTGTTACTTCACAAAAAGCTGGCAGCTGTGCCAGATGTTCAAGCCTTTGTTCAGGCTCTGGTTAGAATCAAGCCTGTTTACAAACCTTTGACTCCTCCTTGGAGTCTCAATTTAGTTCTTTCAGTTCTTCAGGGGGTTCCGTTTGAACCCTTACATTCCGTTGATATTAAGTTATTATCTTGGAAAGTTTTGTTTTTAGTTGCAATTTCTTCTG
Organism: Bombina bombina; assembly: GCF_027579735.1. Taxonomy (NCBI): domain Eukaryota; kingdom Metazoa; phylum Chordata; class Amphibia; order Anura; family Bombinatoridae; genus Bombina; species Bombina bombina. The sequence goes on along the minus strand of NC_069501.1, from coordinate 205,266,958 downwards.
CTAGAAGAGTTTCAGAATTATCTGCTCTGCAGTGTTCTCCTCCTTATCTGGTGTTCCATGCAGATAAGGTGGTTTTACGTACTAAACCTGGTTTTCTTCCAAAAGTTGTTTCTAACAAAAACATTAACCAGGAGATTATCGTACCTTCTCTGTGTCCGAAACCAGTTTCAAAGAAGGAACGTTTGTTGCACAATTTGGATGTTGTTCGCGCTCTAAAATTCTATTTAGATGCTACAAAGGATTTTAGACAAACATCTTCCTTGTTTGTTGTTTATTCAGGTAAAAGGAGAGGTCAAAAAGCAACTTCTACCTCTCTCTCTTTTTGGATTAAAAGCATCATCAGATTGGCTTACGAGACTGCCGGACGGCAGCCTCCCGAAAGAATCACAGCTCATTCCACTAGGGCTGTGGCTTCCACATGGGCCTTCAAGAACGAGGCTTCTGTTGATCAGATATGTAGGGCAGCGACTTGGTCTTCACTGCACACTTTTACCAAATTTTACAAGTTTGATACTTTTGCTTCTTCTGAGGCTATTTTTGGGAGAAAGGTTTTGCAAGCCGTGGTGCCTTCCATTTAGGTGACCTGATTTGCTCCCTCCCTTCATCCGTGTCCTAAAGCTTTGGTATTGGTTCCCACAAGTAAGGATGACGCCGTGGACCGGACACACCTATGTTGGAGAAAACAGAATTTATGTTTACCTGATAAATTACTTTCTCCAACGGTGTGTCCGGTCCACGGCCCGCCCTGGTTTTTTAATCAGGTCTGATAATTTATTTTCTTTAACTACAGTCACCACGGTACCATATGGTTTCTCCTATGCAAATATTCCTCCTTAACGTCGGTCGAATGACTGGGGTAGGCGGAGCCTAGGAGGGATCATGTGACCAGCTTTGCTGGGCTCTTTGCCATTTCCTGTTGGGGAAGAGAATATCCCACAAGTAAGGATGACGCCGTGGACCGGACACACCGTTGGAGAAAGTAATTTATCAGGTAAACATAAATTCTGTTTTTCAGGATATAGAATGAACAAATTGAAATCGGAGGTATTATGGTTGAGAAAGACTGATAGTTCCTGCATAGATAACCCATTTAAGACAGTCTACAAATCTTTTAGATACTTGGGGATCTCGGTCTCAGCTGATCCTCAAGAATGGTATTCTCTGAACATTTCCCCAATTCTTACACAAGCTATTACATACATGAGAAACTGGTAAAAGCTACCTCTGTCGTTATCTGGACGCATTGCTCTGTTCAAAATGGTAATATTACCCAAGATTTCTTACATACTTCAAAATCTCCCCCTATTATTAAAAACGTATGATATTAAAAAGTTTAACATGGCACTTCGTTGCTTCATATGGCAATAGAAAAAACCTAGAATATTGCTTCAGAGATTACACTTTTCAAAGCAGTTTGCTGGACTGGCCCTCCCAGACTTATAGCTCTATAATTTAGTTGTTTTAGGGCGTATAGTGGCGGACTGGGTGGTGGAGTCTAATTATTTCACAGATAATGGGCTTGAGACCAGCATGATATACCCTCTGTTGCCAGTGTCTTTGCTACATATCCCCCTTCATCTAATCCCCAAGCAAGTGAAAGGACTTAAAACAATATATACAATAATTCAGGCATGGAACAAGATTGGAGCACGAGTTGGAATAAACACCAACATACCTAGATATCAAACTTTTCTAGGACATCCGGAATTTCAAGAGGGAACACAATCTATATTATTGAAGAGATGGCACGGGCAAGGGCTCATTCTGGTTTCACAGTTAATTAATTTAGAAACAGGAATTATTAAACCCTTTTGAAGATTTGAAACTTGAGTTCAATCTTAATAGCCAATATTTCTTTGCCTATCTGCAAGCCAGACACTATGCCACTCCAGTTATCTACCAAATTTAACTGGAAATGGTCGTGGGGGAAATTGGATACTTGGCCAGCCCTGACTAAAGCAGGTAATTTCTCTATCTCTCCTTGGTATACTTACCTTAACTCATATAAGGGTAATTCCAATCTAGAAAAATTAGCTCAGAAATGGACAAATCTCATCTCCATTAACATAGACAAGGAAGCACAAATTGCGCGATCACTTTCGCTACTTTGTGGCACTACTCTGGCTGAAACATGGAGAGAGTCTCACATAAAACTTTTATATCAAATTTACTATACACCAGATAGAGGTTACAGATGGTACAATATAAATTTTAACATATGTCCAAAATGTAGTTTACCTGCTGCAGATTTAATACACATGCTCTGGGTTTGCTCTAGAATTAAACAATTTTGGCACAAGTTAGAATTTTGGCTACTTAAGGTTTTGAAAATAAGGCCCTATAAACTCATGCTGCTAACTATAATCTTTTTGTCAAGTAATAATGGGGGTTTTACAGACTCTAAAATACTGAATTTAGTCATCTTGGCAGCTAGGAACTTGATATTTAAGAAATGAAAGAGTAAATTTATACCCACAATTACTGAGGTAAAGAATTATCTTAAAAAACAGTATCGAGAAGAACAATTAGCTACGGACTTAAACTCAGAGCACGAAATAATATCTTTTTTTAACAAATGGTCAAAATTTATTAAAATATTCTCACCGGCTGAGATTGAATGCCTCATTTCCCCATTTAAAAACTCTGAAATAGTATTACTGGGTATTTGGTAGACAGAGGAATACACCCATACACTGGGAGGGAGATGAGGGAGCCCCCCCCCCTTTTTTTTTTCTTCTCTTCTTCCTGGTGTGAAGTTGTTGTTTGTTTCCGGAGCTGACTGCCCCTTTTGTAGTAAAATACTCTAGGCTTTATCTATGGTTATCCAGATTTTTATTTGGTTTAGTTAGCTTCGTAATGGCCCCAATAATAGATAAATGTGTTTTGTTGCATAAATTAATAAAATGAGGATTCCAGATAGTTAAATTTGACTGAAGTACTGTATTATGTTATTATTGCTTATTATGGGGAGACATTATACTGTTATATATTTTTATTATGATTCCATATGCTTGCATGATGTCAAATAGTTCTTTTTTAAACGTGTATAATCCTCAATAAAAGATTATTATAAAAAAATAAAATAAACAGTGTCCCCCTAAAACTGACAATGTAAGCTATAAATCCAAACAATATGTGAAGAAATGAAGGGTGCACATGTAAATAAACCTTATATTTCTCAATATTTAATATATAAGAGTGAATAAGAGAGAGCGATTGTGAGAGAGATATTGAGAGAGAGAGAGAGAGAGAGAGAGAGATTGAGAGATGAGAGAGAGATTGTGTGTGTGTGTGTGTGTGTGAGTGAGAGAGAGAGTGTGTGTGAGAGAGAGAGAGAGACTGTGATATAGATAAAGACAGACAGACAGTGCGAGAAACACATGTATACATTTATAAACCTGTAGTGCATTGCTGCTACTTCCATAAATGTTAAAAATATTTTTTATCTTCAATTTTATATTATTTTAATGTGACAGTGAAATTAAAAAATTATTTTTAATTGTTTAAAATTCATATAGAACACATTGAGCTCATGCACGTTAAAGGGACAATGAACCCAAATTGTTTTTTTTTTTTATGCAGATAGAGCATGACATTTTAAGCAACTTTATAATTTACTCCTATTCTCAAATGTTCTTCATTATCTTGTTATCTTTATTTAAAATGCAAGAATGTAAGTTTAGATTCTGGGACATTTTTGGTGATAAACTTGGGTTGTCTAAAATGCAAGTATGCCTAAAGAAATGAAATAAGTGGTCATTTAAAAAAAGGAAAGATAGAAGCTAAACACATATTAAAAATAACAACAGAGTCAAGTGTAAATCTCAATTTTTTTTATTTAATGAGATTTTATTAAACATGTGTCTCATCAACTTTACATTGAACAATTGCAACATTTGCCAAAATGAACCACTTTCAATCAATGGCTTTACAATGATATACAATATCATTCCTTGAAACGACAATATTTGATCAACAGTAATCCAAAATATATCAGCTTTTGGATTAAAAATAATAATGTAAAGTAAAGAAAAACACAAATAAAAACTATGTTGCACAATAAACATTATTGCCCAAAAACCACCTGGATATAGTCTGCTCGAGCTTGGACTCCCAGAGCATCATGCTCTAGGAATGGGTCGATGTACTGACCATACTCCTGGTTATCCAAGCTCTCCAGAGCTATATCCAGGATTTTTAGAGCAATATTATGCAACATACAGCAAACCATAGAAATTAAGGAGACTTTGGAGGGGGCGTACTGAAGAACACCACCAGAGATGTCCAAGCAGCGGAAACGGCTCTTCAGTTCGCCAAAGGTGCGCTCGATCACGGATCTTGTTGCAATGTGTGCACGGTTGTAGCGCACCTCTTCCACTGCGTTGGGGTTTTGGACTGGTGTGAACAGCCACGGAAGACACGAATATCCAGAATCACCTGCATAAACAAAATAGATCATTGACATTAGCAATCAGAATGAATAAAATATATCATATACATATGTTAGAGTATCTAAGAGATATTTACCTATCAGGATTCCCTCTGGCATTTGGCCATTCTGGAAGCGTTGGTATATGGCCGAATTCCGGAGGATGAAGGAATCATGATTGCAGCCAGGGAGTCCAGATCGAACACTCATCCTCAGCCTGGCGTCACAGATGACCTGGATATTCAGCGAGTGGTTGAATTTTCCTATCCCGGTAGGGCTCCTCTTGACCACTGGGAGGCTGCACCAAGACGTGGGTGCAGTCTATGGCCCCCAATACCCTTGGCAATCCAGCTCTAAGGTAGAACTGGAGCTTGACAGCATGCCACTCCTCCGGTGTATTTGGGAAGTGGACATGATGGACTAGGCGTCTGTGCAAAGCATCCAGGACAACCTTCAGATGACGTGAGAAGGTTGCCTGGCTCATACCAACGCCTAGACCTGTTACAGTCTGGAATTACCCAGTTGCCAAGAAATAGAGGACCGCAAGCAATTTAACCATCCCAGGGATTGCCCTAGTTCTTCCAGTGAGTGGCTCGAGAGAGTCCGCAATCTCAACATAGAGCCTCTCAATAGAGGCCCTATCCAGTCGAAATCGACGGACCACCTCTCTGTCACTGAGGGCATGGAGCCCAATCCTTGGGTAGAAAACCCTTGGCACTCGCTGGCGTCTTCCTTGTCGCACCGCAGCCATCAACACCCGTCTTGCCCTGCGTCTCCTTAATAAAAGAACAAAGTTGACAACATTGAGGATGTCCATCCTCAAAGCAACACCAAATAATAATGAAATGCAGTGATTGAAGAGCCCCTTTTATAATGCCTAGTTTCACAGATGTGAACGTTTTCAGTAATTGAATAAATGATGCGCCAATCATTACCTAACAAATGACTTGCACATTTTGATTACTATCGCGTCATTTTACGCGCAATTAAATTGACTCATTTATTCCAAAAACGTATTTGTGTTATTTCTTGTGTCATTTGACGAGCACGATGGGATGTCCAAATGAATATCTGATTAAGCTATCCAGGTGTGTTTATCAGCTGTAAGAAATGCAGGTGTGTTTGTGCAATTAACAAAATTAATTATGAAAAACACAAGTATTTGGCTCTAGTTTCAATGTTTTTTCTGTGTTTGGATGGCAGCATTATGAAGGTTAAAAAGGTCAGTGATTACTGTGTTTTTAAAATTAAATATTAAATAAAGTGTTGTATTAACATTTGCAATCCTAAGTAACAAAAAGAATGCAATGTTGAACATTATGATGTGAAATATTGATATCCTTTATGTGATTCCTAATACCATTTAAAAATCATTTCAATGTATTTTGAAAGCGCAAAGTTAAAAAGTGACATAAATGTAGCAAAGAACAATTTTTTTTTTTATTAAACATTTTTATTATAAGCATAAGTTATCACAACTCTTTCAAATATTACAAATATTGAGTAAACACAAAAGTTACAGGAGTTACATCTCGCATTATGTTAAAGTGACAAGAATATTGCATAACATAACCAGGTTTTCAACCCCATTCCTTACCATTCTAAGGGTCAAACTATTCCTAAGTGAGAGGTGAAGTGTGGAGTGTGCAGGTGCGTTCACAGGTAGGGAGAGTCGTTGTCAGTTGGTAGGTTAAGATTGTGGCGTTTTCCGCCTTTTGTTCTGCTTTTTAAAGTGAAATTACGCTAGTAGTCGGTTATAGTGAAGGCACTGCCTGCAAATGTAGCTGAGCGAGAGCGCGGGGGCCAACAAGGGCCACCGCCCCCAGGGAGTCAGACCTAAGTTCAGCCATCTTTGCACTGTCATGGGCTAAAGCACCCCCTCAGGGGGGGGAGGAGGTATTCTTTAGGGAGCTGTAATGTGGATTAGGTGGGGAGGGGAAGGGCCCATTGAATGGAGGGGAAGGGGGGGTGAAGGGGAGCGCAGAGATCGTCCTGGTCCCGTATCAGGGGCCAGTGACACTGAGGGGCAGAGAATCCTAACGTTTAGTTCTGAGGCTCTGTAAGTAAGCTTCCCAGGGTTCCCAGATAAGACAGAAAGTTTCCGACTGGCGCCGGACTCTGTAGACAAAGTCTTCCATGGACTTGACATAATTTAGGTACTCTACTACACTCTGCCATTTCGGAGGGTGCACTTTTTTCCAGTTCCTGGCAATTGTCATTTTAACTGAGGTAAGTATGCATATAAGAAGGGTTCTCTTGTGCGGGGGCACTTTCTCCAAACCCAAGTGCAGGAGAGCCATTCCAGGAGCAAAGCACAATTTTAAAGGGCATTTTATATCCAAAAAAGGATCCTAGCAACTGAAGGAAAACCATGACATTATTATAAAAGTAATATGAGTGACTTACCTTTTAAGCCTCCAAGATGCTGCCATCCAAACATAAAATCAGCGTTCATGTCATGCCTATGTAAATATGCAGGTGTTGTGCATAATTAATTGATAACCTAATTTGTGTTGTGCATAATTAATTGATAGGCTAATTTTTATTGTGTATAATTAATTGATAGCATTATTGCTGTGCAGTGTTTTCATTCTCTTGCTATCCTTTGTGTGAATATGCTTTTCTTTTTTTTAAATCTCCTTAATTGCTGTGCAGTGTTTTCATTCTCTTGCTATCCTTTGTGTGAACGTGCTTTTCTTTTTTTAAATCTCCATAATTGCTGTGCAGTGTTTTCATTCTCTTGCTATCCTTTGTGTGAATGTGCTTTTCTTTTTTTAAATCTTTTAAATTGCTGTGCAGTGTTTTCATTCTCTTGCTATCCTTTGAATGTGCTTTTCTTTTTCAAAATCTTTAAAATTGCTGTGCAGTGTTTTCATTCCTTTGCTATCCTTTGTGTGAATGTGCTTTTCTTTTTTAAAATCTCCTTAATTGCTGTGCAGTGTTTTCATTCCTTTGCTATCCTTTGTGTGAATGTGCTTTTCTTTTTTAAAATCTCCTTAATTGCTGTGCAGTGTTTTCATTCTCTTGCTATCCTTTGTGTGAATGTGCTTTTCTTTTTACAAACTTTGAATTACAGGAAGGGAATGGTATTTATAATAAGGTATACATATTTAATAATGCTTTCTATTGAATTGTATTAGGTGATATGCTTCACTCTAGCAGCATCGAACATAAGATTTCTGTTTTCTGATTCCCATTGACTACTATAGCATCTGTGACCTCTAAGGCGGCGGATTGAAAACTAGGTACGCTGCGTCGGATAAGATGCAAGCGTAAGCGGTAATTTTTTGATAACTTTGAAAAAGCTTCCAATTGTGTCGAAGAACATGGCAAATGCACAGAATTCCGCAACATTTCCAGAGGTTTTCTATTCGCAGCGATCTGCGTCGAATTAAGAGCGCGGAATCGTATGTTACGTCACAAAATTCGAATTCTTCCGATCTTAAGACTTTGATAACTACGGCGATGCAATCTCGCGTCAAGTACGACACGGAATTCTGCCGTATTTTCAGTTGATGCTTTGATAAATAGAGGCTCTAGGGCAGTGATTTTTAACCTTTTTTTTGCCGTGGCACACTTTTTTTACATTAAAAAATCCTGTGGCACACCACCATCCCAAAATTTAAAAAAAATCACACATTGTAGCGTAATACAGCATATATATATACACATACACACAAACACACACATACTGTATGTATTGTGCTGTTATGCCATGCCTCCTACAAACTACCCCTGCACTGGGAGTAAAAAACAAGCAAAGTTTAAAAAATATGTCACACTGTTGTCAGTCTGCCGTGGCACACCTGAGGATCTCTCACGGCACACTAGTGTGCCACGGCACACTGGTTGAAAAACACTGCTCTAGGGTTAAGGGACAGGAAGCTACAGCAATTACTTTAGCCACTTGGCTCAAGGCCTATTTGGTTGCAGAGAAGATTCCCCTTGCACAGATTACTGCTCAATATACTAGAGCAGTCGTCACCTCATGGGCATTTAGGAATGAAACTTTAATTGAACCAATTTGTAAGACAGCTACTTAGCCCTTTTTTTTATATACTTTTACTAAGTTCTACAGTTTTGGCTTGTTTGCCTCTTCTTTTGGCAGGAAAGTTCTATGGGCCGCAGTGCCTGTTCAGTAACATTCCTGCCTTAACTGTTATCCCACCCTATTTTATGGTGGTCATGTGGACTTCACAGCGTGGTTATAAGATCCCAAATGTGATGGCTCATGGATTCTGACCATCTTAAGAAAGAAATCAGAATTTATGGTTAAATTAATTTCAAGATAATGAGTTTTATTGATACTTGCCCTTAGCTGTTTTCACTTGCCCTGCTTTATCTTTCCTGCTTTTCTATTGTCTTATTTCTCTTTGCCATATGTATGACTGAGAGATTCTGAAAAATTGGGAGGTATTAAAAGCTCTGCTATGTTGGGTGTTTTTTTCCCCTCCTCTTAGTGGATTGAAGTTTAATATCACATATGATGGCTCATGGATTGTCATCATGAACAAAATTAATTTATCAGTTAAGCCTGAGTTTAAATTTAAATATTGGAATTTCTAAAAACTGTTTAGCTGACCATGTGAATGGGAAAACAAATCACATGTTGAAAAATATTTACATCCTCCGAGTCCCTATCTAGTAGGAATCCTTATCATATGCTAAGTAACGGCTAGATTACAAGTTTCTTCTGTTATGTGTGATCAGTCCACGGGTCATCATTACTTCTGGGATATAACTCCTCCCCAACAGGAAATGCAAGAGGATTCACCCAGCAGAGCTGCATATAGCTCCTCCCCTCTACGTCACTCCCAGTCATTCTCTTGCACCCAACGACTAGATAGGATGTGTGAGAGGACTATGGTGATTATACTTAGTTTTTATAACTTCAATCAAAAGTTTGTTATTTTACAATAGCACTGGAGCGTGTTATTACCTCTCTGGCAGAGTTTGAAGAAGAATCTACCAGAGTTTTTTACTATGATTTTAACCGGAGTAGTTAAGATCATATTGCTGTTTCTCGGCCATCTGAGGGAGGTAAAAGCTTCAGATCAGGGGACAGCGGGCAGATGAATCTGCATTGAGGTATGTAGCAGTTTTTATTTTCTGAATGGAATTGATGAGAAAATCCTGCCATACCGTTATAATAACATGTATGTATACTCTACACTTCAGTATTCTGGGGATGGTATTTCACTGGAATTACTCTGTTAAAAGTACATTAAACCTTTTAATAGGTATTTATTATGTTAAACGTTTTTGCTGGAATGTAGAATCGTTTGCATTTTCTGAGGTACTGAGTGAATAAATGTTTGGGCATTATTTTTCCACTTGGCAGTTGCTTGTTTTAATTGTGACAGTTTCGTTTCTCTCTCACTGCTGTAGTGTGAGAGGGAGGGGCCGTTTTTGGCGCTCTTTGCTACGCATCAAAAATTTCCAGTCAGTTACTCTTGTATTTCCTGCATGATCCGGTTCATCTCTAACAGAACTCAGGGGTCTTCAAACTTCTTTGAAGGGAGGTAGATTCTCTCAGCAGAGCTGTGAGACTTATATATTGACTGTGATTAAAAACGTTGCTCTGTAATTTTTATGTTTCAAATTTAATTATTGTTACTTTACTAATGGGAACAAACCTTTGCTAAAAGTTGTGTTGTTTTCAAGGATTGATGCTTTAACTGTTTTTCAGTTCATTATTTCAACTGTCATTTAATCGTTTAGTGCTTCTTTGAGGCACAGTACGTTTTTGTTAAATAAGATTGTAACCAAGTTGCAAGTTTATTGCTAGTGTGTTAAACATGTCTGATTCAGAGGAAGATACCTGTGTCATTTGTTCCAATGCCAAGGTGGAGCCCAATAGAAATTTATGTACTAACTGTATTGATGCTACTTTAAATAAAAGCCAATCTGTACAAATTGAACAAATTTCACCAAATAGCGAGGGGAGAGTTATGCCGACTAACTCGCCTCACGTGTCAGTACCTGCATCTCCCGCCCGGGAGGTGCGTGATATTGTGGCGCCTAGTACATCTGGGCGGCCATTACAGATAACATTACAAGATATGGCTACTGTTATGACTGAAGTTTTGGCTAAATTACCAGAACTAAGAGGCAAGCGTGATCACTCTGGGGTGAGAACAGAGTGCGCTGATAATACTAGGGCCATGTCTGATACTGCGTCACAGCTTGCAGAGCATGAGGACGGAGAGCTTCATTCTGTGGGTGACGGTTCTGATCCAAACAGATTGGATTCAGATATTTCAAATTTTAAATTTAAATTGGAGAACCTCCGTGTATTACTAGGGGAGGTTTTAGCGGCTCTTAATGATTGTAACACTGTTGCAATACCAGAGAAATTGTGTAGGTTGGATAAATACTTTGCGGTACCGGCGAGTACTGACGTTTTTCCTATACCTAAGAGACTAACTGAAATTGTTACTAAGGAGTGGGATAGACCCGGTGTGCCGTTCTCACCCCCTCCAATATTTAGAGAGATGTTTCCAATAGATGCCACCACACGGGACTTATGGCAAACGGTCCCTAAGGTGGAGGGAGCAGTTTCTACTTTAGCTAAGCGTACCACTATCCCGGTGGAGGATAGCTGTGCTTTTTCAGATCCAATGGATAAAAAGTTAGAGGGTTACCTTAAGAAAATGTTTGTTCAACAAGGTTTTATATTGCAACCCCTTGCGTGCATCGCGCCGATTACGGCTGCGGCAGCATTTTGGATTGAAGAGAACCTTAGTTCAGCTACGCTGGACGACATTACGGACAGGCTTAGAGTCCTTAAACTAGCTAATTCATTCATTTCGGAGGCCGTAGTACATTTAACCAAGCTTACGGCTAAGAATTCAGGATTCGCCATTCAGGCACGTAGGGCGCTGTGGCTAAAATCCTGGTCAGCTGATGTAACTTCTAAGTCCAAATTACTTAATATACCTTTCAAGGGGCAAACTTTATTTGGGCCCGGTTTGAAAGAAATTATCGCTGACATTACAGGAGGTAAGGGCCACGCCCTGCCTCAAGACAAAGCCAAAGCTAAGGCTAGACAGTCTAATTTTCGTCCCTTTCGGAATTTCAAAGCAGGAGCAGCACCAACTTCCACTGCACCAAAACAGGAAGGAGCTGTTGCTCGTTACAGACAAGGCTGGAAACCTAACCAGTCCTGGAACAAGGGCAAGCAGGCCAGGAAACCTGCTGCTGCCCCAAAGACAGCATGAATCGAGGGCCCCCGATCCGGGACCGGATCTAGTGGGGGGCAGACTCTCTCTCTTCGCCCAGGCTTGGGCAAGAGATGTTCAGGATCCCTGGGCGCTAGAGATCATATCTCAGGGATACCTTCTAGACTTCAAATTCTCTCCCCCAAGAGGGAGATTTCATCTGTCAAGGTTGTCAACAAACCAGATAAAGAAAGAAGCGTTTCTACGCTGTGTACAAGATCTGTTATTAATGGGAGTGATCCATCCGGTTCCGCGGTCGGAACAAGGACAAGGGTTTTACTCAAACCTGTTTGTGGTTCCCAAAAAAGAGGGAACTTTCAGGCCAATCTTGGATTTAAAGATCCTAAACAAATTCCTAAGAGTTCCATCGTTCAAAATGGAAACTATTCGGACAATCTTACCCATGATCCAAAAGGGTCAGTACATGACCACAGTGGATTTAAAGGATGCTTACCTTCACATACCGATTCACAAAGATCATTACCGGTATCTAAGGTTTGCCTTCTTAGACAGGCATTACCAGTTTGTAGCTCTTCCATTCGGATTGGCTACGGCTCCAAGAATCTTCACAAAGGTTCTGGGTGCCCTTCTGGCGGTACTAAGACCGCGAGGAATTTCGGTAGCTCCGTACCTAGACGACATTCTGATACAAGCTTCAAGCTTTCAAACTGCCAAGTCTCATACAGAGTTAGTTCTGGCATTTCTAAGGTCGCATGGATGGAAAGTGAACGAAAAGAAGAGTTCTCTCTTTCCTCTCACAAGAGTTCCATTCTTGGGGACTCTTATAGATTCTGTAGAAATGAAGATTTATCTGACAGAAGACAGATTAACAAAGCTTCTAAATGCATGCCGTGTCCTTCATTCCATTCAACTCCCGTCAGTAGCTCAATGCATGGAGGTGATCGGCTTAATGGTAGCAGCAATGGACATAGTTCCCTTTGCACGTCTACACCTCAGACCGCTGCAATTGTGCATGCTGAGTCAGTGGAATGGGGATTACTCAGACTTGTCCCCTACTCTGAATCTGGATCAAGAGACCAGAAACTCTCTTCTATGGTGGCTTTCTCGGCCACATCTGTCCAGGGGAATGCCATTCAGCAGGCCGGACTGGACAATTGTAACAACAGACGCCAGCCTACTAGGTTGGGGCGCTGTCTGGAATTCTCTGAAGGCTCAGGGACAATGGAATCAGGAGGAAAGTCTCCTGCCAATAAACATTCTGGAATTGAGAGCAGTTCTCAATGCCCTTCTGGCTTGGCCCCAGTTAAAAACTCGGGGGTTCATCAGGTTTCAGTCGGACAACATCACGACTGTAGCTTACATCAACCATCAAGGAGGGACAAGAAGCTCCCTAGCAATGATGGAAGTATCAAAGATAATTCGCTGGGCAGAGTCTCACTCTTGCCACCTGTCAGCAATCCACATCCCGGGAGTGGAGAACTGGGAGGCGGATTTCTTGAGTCGCCAGACTTTTCATCCGGGGGAGTGGGAACTTCATCCGGAGGTCTTTGCCCAAATACTTCGAAGTTGGGGCAAACCAGAGATAGATCTCATGGCGTCTCGCCAGAACGCCAAACTTCCTCGCTACGGGTCCAGATCCAGGGATCCGGGAGCGGTTCTGATAGATGCTTTGACAGCACCTTGGAACTTCGGGATGGCTTATGTGTTTCCACCCTTCCCGCTGCTTCCTCGATTGATTGCCAAAATCAAACAGGAGAGAGCATCAGTGATTCTAATAGCGCCTGCATGGCCACGCAGGACTTGGTATGCAGATCTAGTGGACATGTCATCCTGTCCGCCTTGGTCTCTACCTCTAAGACAGGACCTTCTGATACAGGGTCCATTCAAACATCAAAATCTAACTTCTCTGAAGCTGACTGCTTGGAAATTGAACGCTTGATTTTATCAAAACGTGGTTTTTCTGAGTCGGTTATTGATACCCTGATACAGGCTAGGAAGCCTGTTACCAGAAGGATTTACCATAAGATATGGCGTAAATACCTATACTGGTGCGAATCCAAAGGTTACTCCTGGAGTAAGGTTAGGATTCCTAGGATATTGTCCTTTCTACAAGAAGGTTTAGAAAAGGGTTTATCGGCTAGTTCATTAAAGGGACAGATCTCAGCTCTGTCCATCTTGTTACACAGGCGTCTGTCAGAAAATCCAGACGTCCAGGCCTTTTGTCAGGCTTTAGCTAGGATCAAGCCTGTGTTTAAAACTGTTGTTCCGCCATGGAGTTTAAACCTTGTTCTTAACGTTCTACAAGGAGTTCCGTTTGAACCCCTTCATTCCATTGATATAAAGTTGTTATCTTGGAAAGTGTTATTTTTAATGGCTATTTCTTCGGCTCGGAGAGTCTCTGAGTTATCAGCTTTACATTGTGATTCTCCTTATTTGATTTTTCATTCAGATAAGGTAGTTCTGCGTACAAAACCTGGGTTCTTACCTAAGGTAGTCACTAACAGGAACATCAATCAAGAGATCGTGGTGCCTTCCCTGTGCCCGAATCCTTCTTCAAAGAAGGAACGTCTTCTACACAATCTGGATGTAGTTCGTGCCCTCAAGTTCTACTTGCAGGCAACTAAGGATTTTCGACAAACGTCTTCCCTGTTTGTCGTGTACTCTGGTCAGAGGAGAGGTCATAAGGCTTCGGCTACCTCTCTCTCCTTCTGGCTTCGTAGCATAATTCGTTTAGCCTATGAGACTGCTGGACAGCAGCCTCCTGAAAGAATTACAGCTCATTCTACTAGAGCTGTGGCTTCCACTTGGGCCTTTAAGAATGAGGCCTCTGTTGATCAGATTTGCAAGGCTGCAACTTGGTCTTCGCTTCATACTTTTTCCAAATTTTACAAATTTGACACTTTTGCTTCTTCGGAGGCTATTTTTGGGAGAAAGGTTCTTCAGGCAGTGGTTCCTTCTGTATAATGAGCCTGCCTATCCCTCCCGTCATCCGTGTACTTTTGCTTTGGTATTGGTATCCCAGAAGTAATGATGACCCGTGGACTGATCACACATAACAGAAGAAAACATAATTTATGCTTACCTGATAAATTTCTTTCTTCTGTTGTGTGATCAGTCCACGGCCCGCCCTGTTTTTTAAGGCAGGTAAATATTTTTTAAATTATACTCCAGTCACCACTTCACCCTTGGTTTCTCCTTTCTCGTTGATTCTTGGTCGAATGACTGGGAGTGACGTAGAGGGGAGGAGCTATATGCAGCTCTGCTGGGTGAATCCTCTTGCATTTCCTGTTGGGGAGGAGTTATATCCCAGAAGTAATGATGACCCGTGGACTGATCACACAACAGAAGAAAGAAATTTATCAGGTAAGCATAAATTATGTTTTTTCGTTATGAGTGAAAAAGCTTCATAACGATGCTTTTTCACTACCGCTGGTATTACAAGTTTTGCAGGTATATCTGTACCGCACACTTTTTTGGCCGTAACGCAACGTAACTACCGCAGCTTTCAAAAAGTCCTTTTTCAATGGGGCTTCCATAGCGCCGGTATTACGAGTTTGGCTTTCCGACAAAAAAGTGAGCAGTACAGCCTAAACTGTCAAGATCCGTACCGTAAACTGAAAGTCAGTAGTTATGGCTTTTATGTTACAAAGCCGTAACATAAAACTCATAACTAAAGTGCTAAAAAGTACACTAACACCCATAAACTACCTATTAACCCCTAAACTGAGGCCCTCCCGCTTCACAAACACTAAAATAAAATTATTAACCCCTAATCTGCCGCTCCCGACATCGCCGCCACTATAATAAATATATTAACCCCTAAACCGCCACACTCCCGCATCGCAAACACTAATTAAATATTATTAACCCCTAAACTGCTGTCCCTAACATCGCCGCAACCTACATTACTGTTATTAACCCCTAATCTGCTGCCCCCAAAATCGCCGCCACTATACTAAAGTTATTAACACCTAACCCTAACCCCCACTAACTTTAACATAATTTAAAATACATCTAAATAAAAATTGCAATTAATACCTAAATAATTCCTATTTAAAACTAAATACTTACCTATAAAATAAAACCTAAGCTAGCTACAATATAACTAATAGTTACATTGTATCTAGCTTAGGTTTTATTTTTATTTCACAGGTAAGTTTGTATTTATTTTAACTAGGTAGAATAGTTAGTAAATAGTTATTAACTATTTACTAGCTACCTAGTTAAAATAAATACAAACTTACCTGTAAAATAAAACCTAACCTGAGTTACACTAACACCTAACCTTACACTACAATTAAATCAATTTCATTAATACAATTAACTAAAGTACAAAAAAATAAACACAAAATTGTACAAAATAAAAAAGAAATGATCAAATATTTAAACTTATTACACCTAATCGCCTTATCAAAATAAAAAAGCCCCCCAAAATAAAAAAACCCTAGCCTAAACTAAACTGCCAATAGCCCTTAAAAGGGCCTTTTGCGGGGCATTGCCCCAAAGAAATCAACTTGTAAAACCCACCACCCACACAACCAAACCCCCCAAATAAAATCCTATCTAAAAAAATCTAAGCTCCCCATTGCTCTGAAAAGGGCATTTGGATGGGCATTGCCCTTTAAAAGGGCATTTAGCTCTTTTTCAGCCCAAACCCTAAGCTAAAAATAAAACCCACCCAATAAACCCTTAAAAACCCTAGCACTAACCCCCGAAGATCCACTTACAGTCTTTTAAGACCGGACATCCATCCTCATCAAGCCGGGAGAAGTCTTCATCCAAGCGGCAAGAAGTGGTCCTCCATGCGGGTAGAAGTCTTCCTCCAGACAGTCTTCTATCTTCATCCTTCCGATGTGGAGAGGCTCCATCTTCAAGACCTCCGGCGCGGAGCATCCTCTTCTTTCGACAGCTACTGAAGAATGAAGGTTCCTTTAAGGGACGTCACCCAAGATGGCGTCTCTTGAATTCCGATTGGCTGATAGAATTCTATCAGCCAATTGGAATTAAAGTTGAAAAAATCCTATCACCCAATCGGAATTCAAGAGACGCCATCTTAGATGACGTCCCTTAAAGGGACATGAAACACACATTTTTTTTCTTTCATGGTTTAGAAAGAGCATGTAGTTTTAAACAACTTTCTAATTGATTTCTATTATCTAATTTGCTTCATTTTCTTGATATTCTTTGTTGAAAAGCATATCTAGATAGGCTCAGTAGCTGCTGATAGGTTGCTGCACATAGATGCCTCGTGTGATTGGCTCTCCCATGTGCATTGCTCTTTTCAACAAAGGATATCTAAAAAACGAAGCAAAGTAGATAATAGAAGTAAATTGAAAAGTTGTTTAAAAATTGCATTCTCTATCTGAATCATGAAAGAAAAAATTTGGGTTTAGTGCCCCTTTAAAGGAACCTTCATTCTTCAGTAGCCGTCAAAAGAAGAGGATGCTCCGCGCCGGATGTCTTGAAGATGGAGCCGCTCCGCGTCGGAAGGATGAAGATAGAAGATGCCGTCTGGTTGAAGACATCTGACCGCATGGAGGACAACTTCTGCCCGCTTGGATGAAGACTTCTCCGGCCTTGATGAGGATGGATGTCCGGTCTTCAAAAACTGTAAGTGGATCTTCGGGGGTTAGTGTTAGGTTTTTGTAAGGGTTTATTGGGTGTGTTTTATTTTTAGCTTAGGGTTTGGGCTAAATGCCCTTTTAAGGGCAATGCTCATCCAAATGCCCCTTTCAGGGCAATGGGGAGCTTAGGTTTTTTTAGATTGGATTTTATTTGGGGGGTTTGGTTGTGTGGGTGGTGGGTTTTACTGTTGGGGGGTTGTTTGTATTTTTTTTATACAGGTAAAAGAGCTGGTTTCTTTGGGGCAATGCCCCGGAAAAGGCCCTTTTAAAGGCTATTGGCAGTTTAGTTTAGACTAGGGTTTTTTATTTTATTTTGGGGGCTTTTTTATTTTGATAGGGCTATTAGATTAGGTGTAATTTGTTTAAATATTTGATCATTTCTTTTTTATTTTGTGTAATTTAGTTAATTGTATTTAATTAATGTAATTGATTTAATTGTAGTGTAAGGTTAGGTGTTATGTAAGACAGTTTAGGTTTTATTTTACAGGTAAATATGTATTTATTTTAACTAGGTAGTTAGTAAATAGTTAATAACTATTTACTAACTACCTAGTTAAAATAAATACAAACTTTCCTGTGAAATAAAAATAAACTAAGATAGCTACAATGTAACTATTAGTTATATTGTAGCTGTCTTAGGGTTTATTTTACAGGTAAGTATTTAGTTTTAAATAGGAATTATTTATGTATTAATTGTAATTTTTATTTAGATTTATTTTAATTATGTTAAAGTTAGGGGTCTTAGGGTTAGGGTTAGGATTAGACTTAGGGTTAGGTTTAGGGGTTAATAACTTTAGTATAGTGGCGGCGACATTGGGGGCAGCAGATTAGGGGTTAATAAGTATAGGTAGGTGGCGGCAATATCGGGGGCGACAGATTAGGGGCTTATAACTAATGTAGGTGGCGGCGACATTGGGGGCAGAAGATTAAGTGTGTTTAGGTTTATGTTAGGGTGTTAGGTGTAAACACAACTTTTCTTTCCCCATAGGAATCAATGGGGCTGCGTTACGGAGCTTTACACCCTTTATTGCAGATGTTAGGCTTTTTTTTAGTCGGCTCTCCCCATTGATGTCTATGGGGAAATCATGGTATTTGGGTGCGGTATGGAGCTCAATGCTGCCATATTGCCTTCTAACGCCGGGTTTTTGCAAACCTGTAATAGCAGCGCTATAGGGAGGTGAGCGGTGGAAATAACTTGCAAGTTAGTACCAAGCCGCTCATAACGCAAAACTCGTAGTCTAGCTGTAAGTTACTTGCTATCATTAATCAAGTTGAAGAAAAGAGGAAAATCTGCACAGTGATTTCTAAATCTACGTTTGAGGTTGATCTTATAATTATTTGATATCTGCAAAAAGAAATGCATTTTAAAGTGAATGTAAACTTTCATCAATTAGTGCTCGGTTTTTAAAAATACTATTAAAAACGGGCACTTTCATTGATAAAAGTTTACATTGCACAGTATTTTACAAATAATTACCCTTTACTTCTTCAAAGCCGGATCGACATCCCCCGCCTGCAGGTCCTCTGTAAATAGGTCACCAATGACGAAACCGGCTTCCTCCAATCACGGCAGGGCCTCATGAGTTGGACGATCTGGGGGGGAAGCTGTGATTGGAGTAAAAGGTATTTATAAAAATACAGTGCAATGTAAACTTTCATCAATGAAAGTGCCCCTGTTTTCTTTCTAATGACACGATGAGTCCATGGATTATCTAATTACTATTGGGAATATCACTCCTGCCCAGCAGGAGACAGCAAAAAGCACCATAGCAAAGCTGTTAAATATTACCTCCCTTCCCTCCAACCCTAGTCATTCTCTTTGCCTACGTTATAGCAGTGGTGGCTTTATAGCAACTAATGCTGCCCTATTTTCTAAAGTTTGTTCAGTCATTGCATTTTTTTCCACAGGTCCATGTGAGGAATCATGCCTCTCAAACCTAGTGAGCTGCCTTGCTACTGGGAAGATTTACAAAGGTAAGTGCTGACTTTTTTATTTTCTGGGATCGTCATTCAGAATAAAATATGGCACTTTAATATAAATTATGTAAGTTTGGGACATAATAAAAGGAAGCAGGGCTAACGGAAGAACCAAAATTTGTTGCACACTTCCCCCTCATAGTTCCTGTGTTCTGTGACATGGAACACTTTGTCTCAGTTTTTGGCCTTATTACGGACTTCATCTGGTAGAATAAATAGATTGAGTCCGGATCATCTAACAGCCTATAAACTCCGGTGTTAGTCAGGCAGGTAAGCACCTCAGCAAAGTTAAGCTGAGGTGCAAAGGTGTCCGGAGTATTTAATTTTCTTGCTGAAAAATAAAGCAGTTTATTTTCAAAGATTTAAAGGAACAGTAACTTTTTTTTTAGTGAGGTATTTTTCTAATAAAATATAAATTTTCTATCTGTTTATTCAGTTTTTGTGGTGAATAAAGATGGACCAAGAGGCCCTGCAAGATGTTACTTGTTCTTTATGTTTTGATGCTAATGTTGAACCACCAATCCCTTTCTGTTCCTCATGTATTGAGAGAACTTTACATTTATAGGGATATACTTTTTTCTGAGCCAACATTGTCTAGGTTGGATGCTGTTCAGGAGTCTTCTGACAATGTTCAAAATATGCCGCAGCTTTCTCCTCAAGTGTCCCAAAACTTAGCGTCCATATAGCCAGTGCCCTGCGCTTCCTCCATTACTCCATCTGGAGTTACTTTGCAAGACATCGTTTCTCTCATGTCCTCTGTGGTTTCTGATGCGTTGTCTGCTTTTCCCATGCTGCAGGGAAAGCGCAAGAGGAAAAGTAAACAATCAGTAAGTGAGGTTACTGACACAGATGTTGCTATTTCAAATGCCCCCTCCCAGAGGCCTGAGGAGGAGGATAATTCGGTAGCATCTGAGGGTGAAATCTCAGACTTAGACAGTGTAATTCCTCCTGCTGATACTGAAGTTGTATCCTTCAGGTTTAAGCTAAAACACCTCCGTTTGTTACTTAAGGAGGTTTTAGCTACCCTGGACGACTCCGACACTACCGTCGTAGTCAATCCTAAGAAGTCTAGTAAACTAAACAAGTATTTTGACGTGCCCTCCATGGTGGAGGTATTTCCTGTACCAGATAGGGCTACAGAGATCATTGCTAAGGAATGGGAGAGACCAGGTATCCCTTTTTCTCCATCCCCTATATTTAAAAAGATATTTCCTATTGCAGATTCTATCAAGGAGTCTTGGCAGACGGTACCCAAGGTGGAAGTAGCAATTTCCATGCTAGCCAAGAGAACTACTATTCCAATAGAGGATAGTTGTTCCTTTAAGGATCCTATGGATAAAAAGTTAGAGGGGTTACTCAAGAAGATGTATGTACACCAGGGTTTACAATGGCAACCTGCGGTTTGTATTGCTACTGTCATTAGTGCGGCAGCATACTGGTTTGATGCATTGTCTGAATGCATTCGGACAGACACTCCCCTTGAAGAAATCCAGGATAAGATTAAGGCCCTTAAGTTGGCCAACTCCTTCATCACAGATGCTTCCCATCAGGTTATTAAGCTGGGAGCTAAGATTTCAAGTTTTGCCATACTGGCTTGCAGAGCTTTATGGTTAAAATCTTTGCGGATGTGTCATCTCAGTCTAAACCTTTGGCGATTCCTTACAAGGAAAAGACCTTGTTTGGGCCTGGTTTGATGGAAATAATTTCTGATATTATGGGAGGTAAGGGACATTTTTTCCCTAAGGGTAAGAGAAATAAACAAAAGGGACGTCAGAGTAATTTTCAATCCTTTCGAAATTTCAAGGGAAATCCTTCCACTCCTTCCTCCAAGCAGGAGCAGTCCAAGCCTTCCTGGAGGCCCAATCAGTCTTGGAACAAGGGAAAACAATCCAAGAAGCCTGCTATTGAATCAAAAGCAGCATGAAGGACCTGCCCCCGATCCAGGACCGGATCTTGTGGGGGGCAGACTTTCATTCTTCACTCAGGCATGGTTCTAGATGTTCATGATCCCTGGGCGGTGGACATCATGTCCCAGGGATACAAACTAGAGTTCAAGACCTTTCCTCCCAGGGGCAGGTTTCTGCTTTCAAGATTATCTGTAGACCAGACAAAAATAGAGGCGTTCTTAAACTGTGTTTGGGACCTCTCCGACCTAGGAGTGATAATTCCTGTTCCAATGCAGGAATGGGGCCTGGGGTTCTATTCCAATCTGTTTCTGGTTCCCAAAAAGGAGGGAACCTTCAGACCAATTTTAGATCTCAAGAGTCTAAACACATTTCTGAGAGTGCCGTCCTTCAAGATGGAAACTATTTGTTCCATTGTTCCTTTGGTCCAAGAGGGTCAATTTATGACAATGGTGAATTTAAAGGACGCGTACCTGCATGTTCCCATCCACAGGGACCATCACAAGTTTCTAAGGTTTGCATTTCTAGACAAACACTTCCAGTTCTTGGCTCTTCCATTTGGTCTTGCCACAGCTCCCAGAATTTTCTCAAAGGTTCTGGGATCCCTGCTGGCGGTGCTCCGATTGCGGGGCATTGCAGTGGCACTTTATCTGGACGACATTCTGGTTCAGGTGCCTTTTCAACAAGCAAGATCACACACGGAAATGTTGTTATCTTTCCTGCGGTCTCACGGATGGAAGTTGAATTTGGAAAAGAGTTCCTTAGTTCCAAATACAAGGGTAATTTTCTTGGGAACCATAATAGATTCCTTATCAATGAAGATTTTTCTGACAGAAGTCAGAAAATCAAAGATTTTCAATTCTTGCCTAGCACTTCAGTCCTCTCCTCGGCCATCAGTGGCTCAGTGCATGGAGGTAATCGGGTTGATGGTAGCGGCAATGGACATTATCCTGTTTGCTCGTTTTCACCTCAGAGCTCTGCATTTAAGCATGTTCAGGCAGTGGAACGGATATTATGCGGATCTGTCTCCACGATTACAGCTGGAGCAGGAGACAAGGGATTCTCTACTTTGGTGGTTGTCTCAGTATCATCTCTCCCAGGAACCTGCTTTTGCAGAACCTCTTGGGTGATTGTGACAACAGATGCCAGCCATCTGGGATGGGGAGCAGTCTGGGGCTTTCTAAAGGCTCAGGGAACATGGACTCGGTCAGAGTCTGTCCTACCCATAAACATTCTGGAACTGAGAGCAATCTTCAATGCTCTTCTGGCCTGGCCTCAGTTAGCCTCGGCCCGGTTCATCAGATTCCAGTCGGACAATATAACTTCAGTGGCTTACACATCAACCATCAGGGAGGAACTCGGAGTTCCATGGCCATGACAAAGGTAGCCAAGATCATTCAGTGGGTGGAGACCCACAATTGCTGTCTGTCGGCGTTCCACATCCCAGGAGTGGACAACTGGGAGGCGGAATTCCTGAGCAGGCAGACCTTTCACCCAGGGGAGTGGGAACTCCATCCCGAAGTGTTTTCCAGCCTGATTCTCAAATGGGGTCAGCCGGAATTGGATCTCATGGCATTCTGGCAGAATGCCAAGCTTCAGAGGTACGGGTCGAGGTCAAGGGACCCTCAGGCTGTACTGATAGACGCTCTGGCAGTACCTTGGAATCTCAGTCTCGCATACCTATTTCCTCCGTTCGCTCTTATATCTCGGGTAATTGCTCGAATCAAGCAGGAGAGGGCATCGGTGATCCTCATTGCACCGGCGTGGCCTCGCAGTATTTGGTATGCAGACCTGGTGGACATGTCATCTCTTCCACCTTGGAGACTTCCGTTGAGGAAGGACCTTCTATTTAAAAGGCCTTTCCTTCACTCAAATCTAGTTTCTCTGAAGCTAACTGCTTGGAGATTGAACACTTCATTTTATCCAAGCGTGGATTTTCAGAATCGGTCATTGAGACCATGATTCAGACTCGTAAACCTGTGACTAGAAAGATTTACTATAAGATATGGCGTAAATATCTATATTGGTGTGAATCCAAGGGCTACTCTTGGAGTAGAGTTAGGATTCCTAGAATTCTGTCCTTTCTCCAAGAAGGTTTGGAGAAGGGTTTATCGGCAAGTTCCCTAAAGGGTCAAATATCTGCCTTGTCTATTTTGTTACATAAACGTCTGGCGTACGTCCCAAACGTGCAATCGTTTTGTCAGGCCTTGGTCAGGATCAGGCCTGTGTTCAAGCCAGTTACTCCTCCCTGGAGTCTTAATTTAGTTCTTAAGGTTCTTCAAGGGGCTCCGTTTGAGCCTATGCATTCTTTAGATATTAAGTTGTTATCTTGGAAAGTCTTGTTTCTTGTTGCTATTTCATCTGCTCGAAGAGTGTCTGAGCTCTCGGCATTACAGTATGAGTCTCCTTACCTTATTTTTCATTCAGATAAGGTGGTTTTGCATAATAAATTAGGGTTTCTCCCTAAAGTAGTTTCAGACCGGAACATTAATCAGGAGATTGTTGTTCCTTCCTTGTGTCCTAATCCTTCTTCTCAAAAGGAACGGCTTTTGCACAATCTGGATGTGGTGCGTGCATTAAAATTCTATTTGCAGGCGACTAAGGATTTTCGTCAGTCTTCTGCTCTGTTTGTGGTATTCTCTGGGAAACATAAGGGACAGAAAGCTACGGCTACTTCTCTTTCTTTGTGACTGAAGAGTATCATTCGGTTTGCCTATGAAAGCAGCCTCCTGAGAGAGTTACGGCTCATTCTACGAGGGCTGTTTCGTCTTCCTGGGCATTCAAAAATGAAGCTTCTCTAGAACAGATTTGCAAGGCTACAACTTGGTCCTCGCTTCACACTTTTTCAAAATTTTATAAATTAGACACTTTTTCCTCGGCTGAGGCTGCTTTTGGGAGAAAGGTTCTTCAAGCAGTGGTGCCTTCTGTTTAGATTCCCTGTCTTGTCCCTCCCTTATCATCTGTGTTCTCTAGCTTGGGTATTGATTCCCAATAGTAATTAGATGATCCGTGGACTTATTGTGTCATTAGAAAAAACTAAATTTATGCTTAACTGATGCCGCCTCCAGCTGGGCAGGAGTGATATTCCCAATAGTTATTAGATGTGTCAAGAAAGAAATACATTTATCAGGTAAGCATAAATTTTGTTTTTAATAGTATTTTTAAAAAGCAGGCACTAATTGATGAAAGTTTACATTCACTTTAACGTTGTTTAGTCTGTTTAGTAATTATTTTGATACATTGTTTGAACTAATAACTATTTTATTAATCTTTTGCATCTTGTAGTTTACATGGATCACATCCAGTGCTTCATCACATGGTTAATCAGCAGTATAAATTAAAAGCACCTGGCTACAATGTAGTGTAAGTAGAAACACTAGACTCCTGTATGCTTTTTAAAGGGACACTGAACCCAAATTTTTTTATTTCATGATTCAGATAGAGCATGCAATTTTAATCAACTTTCTTATTTACTCCTATTATCAATTTTTCTTTTTTCTCTTATCTTTATTTGAAAATCATAAATGTAAATCTTAGCAGCCAGCCCATTTTAGGTTCAGCGCCATGGATAACGCTTGCTTATTGGAGGCTGTCATTTACCCATCAATAAGGGAAAAGGGGTATAATCCGACAGCGCTAACTAAAGATCGACGTCTGGCTCCTAGAACTAATGGGTCCCTAGTTACCCATGGAAAACAAATAAGTGCTGAATGGTAAGTAGAAGGAGCGCCTAAACTAAGGCCAGGTCTGAATAAATACAATAATAGTCGTAGGATGCAGAATCCGTAAAAAATGTGTAACGTTAGTTACAATAGATAACAATAGACAACAATAAGGTAGCCAATAAGAATTGGATAAAAATATAATTATAAATATGAGTATATGTTATCAAACTGCATTCAAAATATAATAACAAATTTAATAACAAATTTTAATACACAGTTATACATGGATCCATGTCACAGTTAAAAATAAATTCCAATACAGGAACAATATTAAAACAAATTAAAACACATTTCAATAATAAGAACAATAAATTTAAGTTAAAAAGAGAAAGGGAAAGGGGCAAAGGAACACGATCCAATGAGATATGGAAAAGCAAGGGTACACAATGGAAACTACTCTAAAGGGTACTAAAGTGCATAAATTGAACTAAAAAGCATAAAATAATTAAATACAATACAATTAATATGAAAATACAATGCAATCAGTAAATGCAGTACGAAAAATACAATAGAATAATAAGATGGAAGCAATCCAAATTAAAAATTAAAAAAGTGAACAGTTCATCGTGAAAACTCCAAAAAAATGTGAAAGTCAATGACAAATTTGTCCAAATATTCCAAAGTTAGAGTGTGAATGATAGCTGTTAAAAAATAATGTTATTTTATATCCAAGTGAATCCAAATGTGAGGTAGGTGAAAAAATGTAGATTGGAAAAATATAAAAATATAAAAAGTAAAAAAGAAAAAATCAAAAATGAAAAGAGAAAAACAAGGAGTGTAGTAGTATCAAAAGTGGTAATAAATCCAAGCCAAAAAATTTGATCACAATCAAGGTTTTTTCCACTTGTTTTTTGGCTTGGATTTATTACCACTTTTGATACTACTACACTTTGCATTGCTTCCATCTTATTATTATATTATTATTCTATTGTATTTTTCGTACTGCATTTACTGATTGCGTTGTATTTTCATATTAATTGTATTGTATTTAATTATTTTATGCTTTTTAGTTCAATTTATGCACTTTAGTACCCTTTAGAGTAGTTTCCATTGTGTACCCTTATTTTTCCATATCTCATTGGATCGTGTTCCTTTGCCCCTTTCCCTTTCTCTTTTTAACTTTAAATTTATTGTTCTTATTATTGAAATTTGTTTTAATTTGTTTTAATATTGTTCCTGTATTGGAATTTATTTTTAACTGTGACATGGATCCATGTATAACTGTGTATTAAAATTTGTTATTAAATTTGTTATTATATTTTGAATGCAGTTTGATAACATATACTCATATTTATAATTATATTTTTATCCAATTCTTATTGGCTACCTTATTGTTGTCTATTGTTATCTATTGTAACTAACATTACACATTTTTTACTGATTCCTACGGATTCTGCATCCTACGACTATTATTGTATTTATTCAGACCTGGCCTTAGTTTAGGCGCTCCTTCTACTTACCATTCAGCATTTACCCATCAATAAGCAAGCATAACCCAGGTTCTCAACCAAAAATGGGCAAGCTCCTATGCATCACATTCCTGATTTTTAAATAAAGATAGCAAGAGAAAAAGAAAAATTGGTAATAGGAGTAAATTAGAGCGTTGCTTAAAATTGCATGCTCTATCTGAATCGTTAAAGAAAACATTTGTGTTTAGTGTTCCTTTAAGATAGAACTCTTATGCATAAATCTAGTATTTATATATTTTTTTTTTTTGTAAGATGATTATTTTTTTCTTTGCACTTTACTTTGTTTTTCTAGGTTGTAAAGTGTTGTGTGCTTGTTTTATTTCTTCCTTAATATTTTTTGTAATTCAAACAATGGTACCCTTTCCAATTCCATTAGACCATGCCTTTCAAAAAGTGTGTTTTTAATGCTTCCTTTTCTATAACTTTATAAGCTGATTTTTAGCCGCCCAAGTTGCATATTCAACAAATCCATAAGGTTGTTTTCTCTTGTTAAGTGTATTCAGTCCACGGATCACCCATTACTTATGGGATATATTCCCTTCCCAACAGGAAGTTGCAAGAGGATCACCCAAAGCAGAGCTGCTATATAGCTCCTCCCCTCCACGTCATATCCAGTCATTCTCTTGCAACTCTCAACATAGTAGGAAGGTGTGAGAGGAGTGTGGAGTTTTTATACTTAATTATTTCTTCAATCAAAAGTTTGTTATTTTTAAATGGCACCGGAGTGTGCTGTTTTTCTCTCAGGCAGTATTTAGAAGAAGAATCTGCCTGCGTTTTCTATTATCTTAGCAGAAGTAACTAAGATCCACTGGCTGTTCTCGCACATTCTGAGGAGTGGGGTAACTTCAGAAAGGGAATAGCATGCGGGGTTCCCTGCAGATGAGGTATGTGCAGTAAAATATTTTTTCTAAGGAATGGAATTGACTAGAAAATACTGCTGATACCGATGTAATGTAAGTACAGCCTTAAATGCAGTAGTAGTGAGTGGTATCAGGCTGATGAATGTATGTGCAGTAAAGTAATTTTCTAAGGAATGGAATTTGACTAAGAAAATGCTGTTAATACTGAAGTAATATATGAGCCTTAACTGCAGTAGAAGCGACTGGTAGCAGGCTTATTGATAACACTACATAACTTTTAAAATGTATGTTTAAAACGTTTACTGGCATGTTATTCGTTTTTGTGAGGTACTTTGGTGATAAATCTTTTGGGGCATGATTTTTTCCACATGGCTGACGTATATTTGTGCATAGAAAAGGTTAACTGAGTTTTCCCACTGTTGTAATATGAGTGTGAGGGGCCTATTTTAGCGCTTTTTTGCGCAGTAAAAATTCAGTCACAGTCTTCCTGCTTCTTCCTCCTTGATCCAGGACGTCTCTAGAGAGCTCAGGGGTCTTCAAAATTCATTTTGAGGGAGGTAATCAGTCACAGCAGACCTGTGACAGTGTGTTTGACTGTGATAAAAACGTTAATTGTTAAATTGATTATCCGTTTTGGGTATTAAGGGGATAATCATCCATTTGCTAGTGGGTGCAATACTTTGCTAACTTAATACATTTACTGTGAAAATTTGGTTGCTCTAACTGATTTGGTTCATTGTTATTTCAACTGTGACAGTTTTTTTGTGCTTCTTAAAGGCGCATTAGCGTTTTTTTATATTGCTTGTAAACTTATTTGAAAGGATTTTCCAAGCTTGCTAGTCTCATTGCTAGTCTGTTTAAACATGTCTGACACAGATGAATCTGTTTGTTCACTATGTTTGAAGGCCAATGTGGAGCCCCATAGAAATATGTGTACTAAATGTATTGATGTCACTTTAAATAAAAGTCAGTCTTTATCTGTAAAGAAATTATGACCAGACAACGAGGGGGAAGTTATGCCGACTAACTCTCCTCACGTGTCAGTACCTTCGCCTCCCGCTCAGGAGGCGCGTGATATTGTGGCGCCAAGCACATCAGAGAGGCCCTTACAAATCACTTTGCAAGACATGGCTGCTGTTATGACAGAGGTATTATCTAAATTGCCAGAATTAAGAGGCAAGCGCGATAGCTCTGGGTTAAGGACAGAGCGCGCTGATGATGTGAGAGCCATGTCCGATACTGCGTCACAATTTGCAGAACATGAGGACGGAGAGCTTCATTCTGTGGGTGACGGATCTGATCCAGGGAAACCGGATTCAGAGATCTCTAATTTTAAATTTAAGCTTGAGAACCTCCGTATATTGCTAGGGGAGGTTTTAGCGGCTCTGAAGGACTGTAACACAGTTGCAATTCCAGAGAAATTATGTAGGCTGGATAGATACTATGCGGTGCCGGTGTGTACTGACGTTTTTCCTATACCTAAAAGGCTTACAGAAATTATTAGCAAGGAGTGGGATAGACCCGGTGTGCCCTTTTCCCCATCTCCTATGTTTAGGAAAATGTTTCCAATAGACGCCACTACACAGGACCTATGGCAGACGGTCCCTAGGGTGGAGGGAGCAGTTTCTACTTTAGCTAAACGTACCACTATCCCGGTGGAGGATAGTTGTGCTTTTTCGGATCCAGTGGATAAAAAAATTAGAAGGTTACCTTAAGAAAATGTTTGTTCAACAAGGTTTTATCTTACAGCCCCTTGCATGCATTGCGCCTGTCACTGCTGCTGCGGCATTCTGGTTTGAGTCTCTGGAAGAGGCCATTCGCACAGCTCCATTGGATGAGATTATGGACAAGCTTAAAGCACTTAAGCTAGCTAACGCATTTGTTTCTGATGCCGTTGTACATTTAACCAAACTAACGGCTAAGAACTCCGGATTCGCCATCCAGGCGCGCAGAGCGCTATGGCTTAAATCCTGGTCAGCTGACGTGACTTCTAAATCTAAATTGCTTAATATTCCTTTCAAAGGGCAGACCTTATTCGGGCCCGGCTTGAAAGAAATTATCGCTGACATTACTGGAGGTAAGGGTCATACTCTTCCTCAGGACAGGGCCAAATCAAAGGCCAAACAGTCTAATTTTCGTGCCTTTCGTAACTTCAAGGCAGGAGCAGCATCAACTTCCTCCGCTCCAAAACAGGAAGGAACTGTTGCTCGTTACAGACAGGGCTGGAAAGCTAACCAGTCCTGGAACAAGGGCAAGCAGGCCAGAAAACCTACTTCTGCCCCTAAGACAGCATGAAGAGAGGGCCCCCTATCCGGAAACGGATCTAGTGGGGGGCAGACTTTCTCTCTTCGCCCAGGCTTGGGCAAGAGATGTCCAGGATCCCTGGGCGTTGGAGATCATATCTCAGGGATATCTTCTGGACTTCAAAGCTTCTCCTCCACAAGGGAGATTTCATCTTTCAAGGTTATCAGCAAACCAAATAAAGAAAGAGGCATTTCTACGCTGTGTACAAGACCTCTTAGTAATGGGGGTGATCCACCCAGTTCCGCGGACGGAACAAGGGCAAGGTTTTTACTTAAATCTGTTTGTGGTTCCCAAGAAAGAGGGAACCTTCAGACCAATCTTGGACCTAAAAATCTTAAACAAATTCCTAAGAGTTCCATCATTCAAAATGGAAACTATTCGAACCATCCTACCCATGATCCAAGAGCGTCAATACATGACCACAGTGGACTTAAAGGATGCCTACCTTCACATACCGATTCACAAAGATCATTATCGGTACCTAAGATTTGCCTTTCTAGACAGGCATTACCAGTTTGTAGCTCTTCCCTTCGGGTTAGCTACGGTCCCGAGAATTTTTACAAAGGTTCTGGGCTCACTTCTGGCGGTGCTAAGACCGCGAGGCATAGCGGTGGCTCCGTACCTAGACGACATTCTGATACAAGCGTCAAGTTTTCAAATTGCCAAGTCTCATACAGAGATAGTTCTGGCATTTCTAAGGTCGCATGGGTGGAAGGTGAATGTGGAAAAGAGTTCTCTATTACCACTCACAAGAGTTCCCTTCCTGGGGACTCTTATAGATTCTATAGAGATGAAGATTTACCTGACGGATTCCAGGTTATCAAAGCTTCTGAATGCTTGCCGTGTCCTTCATTCCATTCCACGCCCGTCAGTAGCTCAGTGCATGGAAGTAATCGGCTTTATGGTAGCGGCAATGGACATAGTACCATTTGCGCGCCTGCATCTCAGACCGCTGCAATTATGCATGCTAAATCAGTGGAATGGGGATTACTCAGATTTGTCCCCTCTACTAAATCTGGATCAAGAGACCAGAGATTCTCTTCTCTGGTGGCTTTCTCGGGTCCATCTGTCCAAGGGGATGACCTTTCGCAGGCCAGATTGGACGATTGTAACAACAGATGCCAGCCTTCTAGGTTGGGGCGCAGTCTGGAACTCCCTGAAGGCTCAGGGATTATGGACTCAGGAGGAGAAACTCCTCCCAATAAATATTCTGGAGTTGAGAGCAATATTCAATGCTCTTCTAGCTTGGCCTCAGTTAGCAACACTGAGGTTCATCAGATTTTAGTCGGACAACATCACGACTGTGGCTTACATCAACCATCAAGGGGGAACCAGGAGTTCCCTAGCGATGTTAGAAGTCTCAAAGATAATTCGCTGGGCAGAGTCTCACTCTTGCCACCTGTCAGCGATCTACATCCCAGGCGTGGAGAACTGGGAGGCGGACTTTCTAAGTCGCCAGTCTTTTCATCCGGGGGAGTGGGAACTTCATCCGGAGGTCTTCGCTCAACTGATTCATTGTTGGGGCAAACCAGAACTGGACCTCATGGCGTCTCGCCAGAACGCCATGCTTCCTTGTTACGGATCCAGGTCCAGGGACCCGGGAGCGGCGCTGATAGATGCTCTGGCAGCCCCTTGGGTTTTCAACATGGCTTATGTATTTCCACCATTTCCGCTGCTACCTCGACTGATTGCCAAGATCAAACAGGAGAGAGCATCAGTGATTCTGATAGCGCCTGCGTGGCCACGCAGGACCTGGTATGCAGACCTAGTGGACATGTCGTCCTGTCCACCATGGTCTCTGCCTCTGAGGCAGGACCTTCTAATACAAGGTCCTTTCAACCATCCAAATCTAATTTCTCTGAGGCTGACTGCATGGAGATTGAACGCTTGATCCTATCAAAGCGTGGCTTCTCGGAGTCAGTTATTGATACCTTAATACAGGCACGGAAGCCTGTTACCAGAAAAATTTACCATAAGATATGGCGTAAATATTTATATTGGTGCGAATCCAAGAGTTACTCATGGAGTAAGGTTAGGATTCCTAGGATATTGTCCTTTCTACAAGAGGGTTTAGAAAAGGGCTTATCTGCTAGTTCGTTAAAGGGACAGATTTCTGCTCTGTCTATTCTCTTACACAAACGTCTGGCAGAAGTTCCAGACGTCCAGGCTTTTTGTCAGGCTTTGGCTAGGATTAAGCCTGTGTTTAAGACTGTTGCTCCTCCGTGGAGCTTAAACTTGGCTCTTAAAGTTCTTCAAGGGGTTCCGTTTGAACCCCTTCATTCCATTGATATTAAGCTTTTATCTTGGAAAGTTCTGTTTTTGATGGCTATTTCCTCGGCTCGAAGAGTCTCTGAGTTATCTGCCTTACATTGTGATTCTCCTTATCTGATTTTCCATTCAGACAAGGTAGTTCTGCGTACTAAACCTGGGTTTTTACCTAAGGTAGTTTCTAACAGGAATATCAATCAGGAGATTGTTGTTCCATCATTATGTCCTAATCCTTCTTCAAAGAAGGAACGACTTTTGCATAATCTGGACGTAGTCCGTGCCCTGAAGTTCTATTTGCAGGCAACTAAAGATTTTCGTCAAACTTCTTCCCTGTTTGTCGTGTACTCTGGACAGAGGAGAGGTCAAAAAGCTTCAGCAACCTCTCTCTCCTTTTGGCTTCGTAGCATAATACGTTTAGCCTATGAGACTGCTGGACAGCAGCCCCCTGAAAGAATTACAGCTCATTCCACTAGAGCTGTGGCTTCCACCTGGGCCTTTAAGAATGAGGCCTCTGTTGAACAGATTTGCAAGGCTGCAACTTGGTCTTCGCTTCACACTTTTTCAAAATTTTACAAATTTGACACTTTTGCTTCTTCGGAGGCTGTTCTACAGGCAGTGGTTCCTTCCGTTTAAGTTCCTGCCTTGTCCCTCCCATCATCCGTGTACTTTAGCTTTGGTATTGGTATTGGTATCCCATAAGTAATGGATGATCCGTGGACTGAATACACTTAACAAGAGAAAACATAATTTATGCTTACCTGATAAATTTATTTCTCTTGTAGTGTATTCAGTCCACGGCCCGCCCTGTCTTTTTTAAGGCAGATCTAAATTTTAATTAAAACTCCAGTCACCACTGCTCCCTATGGTTTCTCCTTTCTTGTCTTGTTTCGGTCGAATGACTGGATATGACGTGGAGGGGAGGAGCTATATAGCAGCTCTGCTTTGGGTGATCCTCTTGCAACTTCCTGTTGGGAAGGGAATATATCCCATAAGTAATGGATGATCCGTGGACTGAATACACTACAAGAGAAATACATTTATCAGGTAAGCATAAATTATGTTTTTTTTTCTTTATCTTATATTTCGATTGGGTAAACACATGTAAAACTATAGAAAAACAAGGTCTTTGTAACAAGGACTGCGAGTACCTGTAGCTGTGTCCTGAAACCTGTAGAGTGTGTGTGTGTTTAATATAAAAATGTGTGTGTGTGTTTGTATATAGGTATATATGTATGTAGAGCTGCAACAACTAATCAATATACTTGTTAATAATCGATTAAGAAAATAGTTGTCAATGAATCTCATTAATTAGTTGGTCTGTGCACAGCACCAGCTGCTACACTCCAATGAACTCCTGCTCATGGTATTTTGTTTTATTGTTATGTCCTTAGCCTAACCTTGTGCGACCCACGCCACATCCATGAAAAATAATTATAATATGCTTATTACTTAAAGATCGAGTGCGCTTACTGTTAGGGATGTGTATACTTGCAACCACCTTTCAGCTCTCCCTTTATAATGACTGTATCCCTTTGTTCTGGCATTGCGATTTACTTGTTGCATAGTGAGCAGCTGCATTATGGTAGCGAGATCATTAAAACCCCTCAGTCTTTAACGAGTAACATTGTTATTAAAAACAAAAAGGCAAACACAGATAAGGGCATAATGATTTATTTGACACATGCAGCACTTCTTCATATGTGTTCATTACTATGGCAGCACTGATTTCACGCATCATTTTATCCCCGTTCGTTTTCCATAATTTTCTCTTTAACTAAAATCACATACTTTATATTTTATAAATATATATTTTATATTATATACAACAGATATGTCTTTCACTATATAAACAGTGGGTCGCTATGCCGAACTATTTAAAATGCAGAGGAAATGTTATACTATGCGTATGCTAAACTATGAGCACGCTCGGAACAGGGCTGCTAGAGAAAAAAAATAGCACAAGCTCTGTGAGAGAGCAATTAGATGGATCGTGTTAGTCATCTTTTCAAAAGCATTAGAGCGCTTTTCATCAAGCCAGAATAAGTTACTTAGGAGTTACAGAACACAATCTTTTGTAATGTATCCAGTTATAGCAAACGCCACTGCTTTGTTTTGCTATGACAAGATATGTAGGTAGTGTGCGGCCGACGTGAGTTGCACTTGTATGGAAAATGGCCCGGGACTCAAATGAATTTGACACCCCTGGCCTAAAGGATGTCTACAGAAGTTTACTTTTCACTTTATCCAGACAGTATAAGTTTCTTTTTAAATTTTTTTTAAGACTTATGTGGAACCCAGAAATAATAGGATGCATCATTTGGATTGTTTATATTAAATCAGGTGATTTGGGACTATGCTTTGCATGATATAGTGCAGAGCTTGTTATTTACGCCTAGCCCTAGATTGATGGGAGTTATTTAAATTGATGTGCACTATTATCTGCACAATTATTAGGGGATTGCATGCTATTGATGATTATATGTACTATGTAATAATTCAAGATAATGAGTTTTCTCCAACATAGGTGTGTCCGGTCCACGGCGTCATCCTTACTTGTGGGATATTCTCTTCCCCAACAGGAAATGGCAAAGAGCCCAGCAAAGCTGGTCACATGATCCCTCCTAGGCTCCGCCTACCCCAGTCATTCTCTTTGCCGTTGTACAGGCAACATCTCCACGGAGATGGCTTAGAGTTTTTTAGTGTTTAACTGTAGTTTTTATTATTCAATCAAGAGTTTGTTATTTTAAAATAGTGCTGGTATGTACTATTTACTCAGAAACAGAAAAGAGATGAAGATTTCTGTTTGTATGAGGAAAATGATTTTAGCAACCGTCACTAAAATCCATGGCTGTTCCACACAGGACTGTTGAGAGCAATTAACTTCAGTTGGGGGAACAGTGAGCAGTCTCTTGCTGCTTGAGGTATGACACATTCTAACAAGACGATGTAATGCTGGAAGCTGTCATT
Organism: Bombina bombina; assembly: GCF_027579735.1. Classification (NCBI taxonomy): domain Eukaryota; kingdom Metazoa; phylum Chordata; class Amphibia; order Anura; family Bombinatoridae; genus Bombina; species Bombina bombina. The sequence continues at coordinate 205,232,250 of NC_069501.1, read as the reverse complement.
TTCCCTATGGGATCCGGTAAGCCATGTTTATTACGATCGTAAATAAGGGCTTCACAAGGGCTTATTAAGACTGTAGACTTTTTCTGGGCTAAATCGATTCATTATTAACACATATTTAGCCTTGAGGAATCATTTTATTTGGGTATTTTGATATAATAATATCGGCAGGCACTGTTTTAGACACCTTATTCTTTAGGGGCTTTCCCAAAGCATAGGCAGAGCCTCATTTTCGCGCCGGTGTTGCGCACTTGTTTTTGAGAGGCATGGCATGCAGTCGCATGTGAGAGGAGCTCTGATACTTAGAAAAGACTTTCTGAAGGCGTCATTTGGTATCGTATTCCCCTTTGGGCTTGGTTGGGTCTCAGCAAAGCAGATACCAGGGACTGTAAAGGGGTTAAAGTTCAAAACGGCTCCGGTTCCGTTATTTTAAGGGTTAAAGCTTCCAAATTTGGTGTGCAATACTTTTAAGGCTTTAAGACACTGTGGTGAAAATTTGGTGAATTTTGAACAATTCCTTCATGTTTTTTCGCAATTGCAGTAATAAAGTGTGTTCAGTTTAAAATTTAAAGTGACAGTAACGGTTTTATTTTAAAACGTTTTTTGTACTTTGTTATCAAGTTTATGCCTGTTTAACATGTCTGAACTACCAGATAGACTGTGTTCTGAATGTGGGGAAGCCAGAATTCCTATTCATTTAAATAAATGTGATTTATGTGACAATGACAATGATGCCCAAGATGATTCCTCAAGTGAGGGGAGTAAGCATGGTACTGCATCATTCCCTCCTTCGTCTACACGAGTCTTGCCCACTCAGGAGGCCCCTAGTACATCTAGCGCGCCAATACTCCTTACTATGCAACAATTAACGGCTGTAATGGATAATTCTGTCAAAAACATTTTAGCCAAAATGAACACTTATCAGCGTAAGCGCGACTGCTCTGTTTTAGATACTGAAGAGCATGACGACGCTGATAATAATGTTTCTGAAGGGCCCCTAACCCAGTCTGATGGGGCCAGGGAGTTTTTGTCTGAGGGAGAAATTACTGATTCAGGGAACATTTCTCAACAAGCTGAACCTGATGTGATTACATTTAAATTTAAGTTGGAACATCTCCGCATTCTGCTTAAGGAGGTATTATCCACTCTGGATGATTGTGACAAGTTGGTCATCCCAGAGAAACTATGTAAAATGGACAAGTTCCTAGAGGTGCCGGGGCTCCCAGAAGCTTTTCCTATACCCAAGCGGGTGGCGGACATTGTTAATAAAGAATGGGAAAGGCCCGGTATTCCTTTCGTCCCTCCCCCCATATTTAAAAAATTGTTTCCTATGGTCGACCCCAGAAAGGACTTATGGCAGACAGTCCCCAAGGTCGAGGGAGCGGTTTCCACTTTAAACAAACGCACCACTATACCCATAGAGGATAGTTGTGCTTTCAAAGATCCTATGGATAAAAAATTAGAAGGTTTGCTTAAAAAGATGTTTGTTCAGCAGGGTTACCTTCTACAACCAATTTCATGCGTTGTCCCTATCGCTACAGCCGCATGTTTCTGGTTCGATGAGCTGATAAAGGCGGTCGATAGTGATTCTCCTCCTTATGAGGAGATTATGGACAGAATCAATGCTCTCAAATTGGCTAATTCTTTTACCCTAGACGCCACTTTGCAATTGGCTAGGTTAGCGGCTAAGAATTCTGGGTTTGCTATTGTGGCGCGCAGAGCGCTTTGGTTGAAATCTTGGTCGGCTGATGCGTCTTCCAAGAACAAGCTACTTAACATTCCTTTCAAGGGGAAAACGCTGTTTGGCCCTGACTTGAAAGAGATTATCTCTGATATCACTGGGGGTAAGGGCCACGCCCTTCCTCAGGATCGGCCTTTCAAGGCAAAAAATAAACCTAATTTTCGTCCCTTTCGTAGAAACGGACCAGCCCAAAGTGCTACGTCCTCTAAGCAAGAGGGTAATACTTCTCAAGCCAAGCCAGCTTGGAGACCAATGCAAGGCTGGAACAAGGGAAAGCAGGCCAAGAAACCTGCCACTGCTACCAAGACAGCATGAAATGTTGGCCCCCGATCCGGGACCGGATCTGGTGGGGGGCAGACTCTCTCTCTTCGCTCAGGCTTGGGCAAGAGATGTTCTGGATCCTTGGGCGCTAGAAATAGTCTCCCAAGGTTATCTTCTGGAATTCAAGGGGCTTCCCCCAAGGGGGAGGTTCCACAGGTCTCAGTTGTCTTCAGACCACATAAAAAGACAGGCATTCTTACATTGTGTAGAAGACCTGTTAAAAATGGGAGTGATTCATCCTGTTCCATTAAGAGAACAAGGGATGGGGTTCTACTCCAATCTGTTCATAGTTCCCAAAAAAGAGGGAACGTTCAGACCAATCTTAGATCTCAAGATCTTAAACAAGTTTCTCAAGGTTCCATCGTTCAAGATGGAAACCATTCGAACTATTCTTCCTTCCATCCAGGAAGGTCAATTCATGACCACGGTGGATTTAAAGGATGCGTATCTACATATTCCTATCCACAAGGAACATCATCGGTTCCTAAGGTTCGCATTCCTGGACAAGCATTACCAGTTTGTGGCGCTTCCTTTCGGATTAGCCACTGCTCCAAGGATTTTCACAAAGGTACTAGGGTCCCTTCTAGCTGTGCTAAGACCAAGGGGCATTGCTGTAGTACCTTACTTGGACGACATTCTGATTCAAGCGTCGTCCCTTCCTCAAGCAAAGGCTCACACGGACATAGTCCTGGCCTTTCTCAGATCTCACGGATGGAAAGTGAACGTGGAAAAGAGTTCTCTATCTCCGTCAACAAGGGTTCCCTTCTTGGGAACAATAATAGACTCCTTAGAAATGAGGATATTTCTGACAGAGGCCAGAAAAACAAAGCTTCTAGACTCTTGTCGGATACTTCATTCCGTTCCTCTTCCTTCCATAGCTCAGTGCATGGAAGTGATCGGGTTGATGGTAGCGGCAATGGACATAGTTCCTTTTGCGCGCATTCATCTAAGACCATTACAACTGTGCATGCTCAGTCAGTGGAATGGGGATTATACAGACTTGTCTCCGAAGATACAAGTAAATCAGAGGACCAGAGACTCACTCCGTTGGTGGCTGTCCCTGGACAACCTGTCACAAGGGATGACATTCCGCAGACCAGAGTGGGTCATTGTCACGACCGACGCCAGTCTGATGGGCTGGGGCGCGGTCTGGGGATCCCTGAAAGCTCAGGGTCTTTGGTCTCGGGAAGAATCTCTTCTACCGATAAATATTCTGGAACTGAGAGCGATATTCAATGCTCTCAAGGCTTGGCCTCAGCTAGCGAGGGCCAAGTTCATACGGTTTCAATCAGACAACATGACAACTGTTGCGTACATCAACCATCAGGGGGGAACAAGGAGTTCCCTAGCGATGGAAGAAGTGACCAAAATCATTCTATGGGCGGAGTCTCACTCCTGCCACCTGTCCGCTATCCACATCCCAGGAGTGGAAAATTGGGAAGCGGATTTTCTGAGTCGTCAGACATTGCATCCGGGGGAGTGGGAACTCCATCCGGAAATCTTTGCCCAAGTCACTCAGCTGTGGGGCATTCCAGACATGGATCTGATGGCCTCTCGTCAGAACTTCAAAGTTCCTTGCTACGGGTCCAGATCCAGGGATCCCAAGGCGGCTCTAGTGGATGCACTAGTAGCACCTTGGACCTTCAAACTAGCTTATGTGTTCCCGCCGTTTCCTCTCATCCCCAGGCTGGTAGCCAGGATCAATCAGGAGAGGGCGTCGGTGATCTTGATAGCTCCTGCGTGGCCACGCAGGACTTGGTATGCAGATCTGGTGAATATGTCATCGGCTCCACCTTGGAAGCTACCTTTGAGACGAGACCTTCTTGTTCAGGGTCCGTTCGAACATCCGAACCTGGTTTCACTCCAGCTGACTGCTTGGAGATTGAACGCTTGATCTTATCGAAGCGAGGGTTCTCAGATTCTGTTATCGATACTCTTGTTCAGGCCAGAAAGCCTGTAACTAGAAAGATTTACCACAAAATTTGGAAAAAATATATCTGTTGGTGTGAATCTAAAGGATTCCCTTGGGACAAGGTTAAGATTCCTAAGATTCTATCCTTCCTTCAAGAAGGATTGGAAAAAGGATTATCTGCAAGTTCCCTGAAGGGACAGATTTCTGCCTTGTCTGTGTTACTTCACAAAAAACTGGCAGCTGTGCCAGATGTTCAAGCCTTTGTTCAGGCTCTGGTTAGAATTAAGCCTGTTTTCAAACCTTTGACTCCTCCTTGGAGTCTCAATTTAGTTCTTTCAGTTCTTCAGGGGGTTCCGTTTGAACCCTTACATTCCGTTGATATTAAGTTATTATCTTGGAAAGTTTTGTTTTTAGTTGCAATTTCTTCTGCTAGAAGAGTTTCAGAATTATCTGCTCTGCAGTGTTCTCCTCCTTATCTGGTGTTCCATGCAGATAAGGTGGTTTTACGTACTAAACCTGGTTTTCTTCCAAAAGTTGTTTCTAACAAAAACATTAACCAGGAGATTATCGTACCTTCTCTGTGTCCGAAACCAGTTTCAAAGAAGGAACGTTTGTTGCACAATTTGGATGTTGTTCGCGCTCTAAAATTCTATTTAGATGCTACAAAGGATTTTAGACAAACATTTTCCTTGTTTGTTGTTTATTCCGGTAAAAGGAGAGGTCAAAAAGCAACTTCTACCTCTCTCTCTTTTTGGATTAAAAGCATCATCAGATTGGCTTACGAGACTGCCGGACGGCAGCCTCCCGAAAGAATCACAGCTCATTCCACTAGGGCTGTGGCTTCCACATGGGCCTTCAAGAACGAGGCTTCTGTTGATCAGATATGTAGGGCAGCGACTTGGTCTTCACTGCACACTTTTACCAAGTTTTACAAGTTTGATACTTTTGCTTCTTCTGAGGCTATTTTTGGGAGAAAGGTTTTGCAAACCGTGGTGCCTTCCATTTAGGTGACCTGATTTGCTCCCTCCCTTCATCCGTGTCCTAAAGCTTTGGTATTGGTTCCCACAAGTAAGGATGACGCCGTGGACCGGACACACCTATGTTGGATAAAACAGAATTTATGTTTACCTGATAAATTACTTTCTCCAACGGTGTGTCGGGTCCACGGCCCGCCCTGGTTTTTTTAATCAGGTCTGATAATTTATTTTCTTTAACTACAGTCACCACGGTACCATATGGTTTCTCCTATGCAAATATTCCTCCTTAACGTCGGTCGAATGACTGGGGTAGGCGGAGCCTAGGAGGGATCATGTGACCAGCTTTGCTGGGCTCTTTGCCATTTCCTGTTGGGGAAGAGAATATCCCACAAGTAAGGATGACGCCGTGGACCGGACACACCGTTGGAGAAAGTAATTTATCAGGTAAACATAAATTCTGTTTTATTGAGACTTGCCCTTAGCTGTTTTCACTTGCCCTGCTTTATCTTTCCTGCTTTTCTATTGTCTTATTTCTCTTTGACATATGTATGACTGAGAGATTCTGAAAAATTGGGAGGGATTAAAAGCTCTGCTATGTTGGGTGTTTTTTCCCCTCTCCTCTTAGTGGATTGAAGTTTAATATCACATATGATGGCTCATGGATTGTCATCATGAACAAAATGAATTTATCAGTTAAGCCTGAGTTTAAATTTAAATATTGGAATTTCTAAAAACTGTTTTGCTGACCATGTGAATGGGAAAACATATCACATGTTGAAAAATTAGCACAAGCTGTGTGAGAGAGGGACTAGACGTAGCGTATTAGTCACCTTCTCAAAAGAATTAGAGCGCTTTTCATCAAGCAAGAGTAATTTACTTAGGAGTTACAGAATACAATCTTTAATAATGTATCCAGTTATAGCAAACACCATTGCTTTGCTTTGTTTAGCTTTGGCAAAATATGTAGGTAGTGTGTGGCCGACGTGAGTTTCATCAAGCCAGAGTAAGTTGGCGCAGTGGCGTTAATTAGCGGATTGCATGCTATTGCTGATTATATGTACGGTGTAGATAAATGTGTAAGGCTTTGTCCTGTTATTGATATTAATTTTTTATATATATTTTTAATTGTATTAATTACCAAATTCAACCTCTATAAGTATATATCTGTTATTTTAAGAGAGGACTAGATATTTTTCCCTAACCTTATAGATATTTGTTTATCATTGCATATAAATATTCAAGATATTATGAAGTCCAGGCTTACTTTGTTAAGAGGCGGCTTGCATTGGTGGAGAGTTAACAAAGATAAATAACCTTGGTGAAATTGGCATCTCAAGCACCTCAACACCATCTAAGCACATCTTACTGCTGCAGGCAAAATAGCTTGACTTTTTATTTTAAATATAGGGAAAAATTATTTTTTTTAAAATCAGATTAATCGAAAAAATAGTCATTAGTTGCATATGTGTGTGTGTGTGTGTTTATGTATATGTGTGTGTATGTATATATATATATATATATATATATATATATATATATATATATATATATATATATATATATATACTCCCACTTCAGTCCTATTAGGTTAAGTTATGTCTGTCCATCACATTGTCCATTGCATCATTGTTCCCAATATAAGGGGATGTGTTAGTATCAGTAAGCATCTTGATAAAGGTAGCTGTGTCTACTGAAACACGTAGAAATTTGCTTACTGTTTCAATTCTTACCTAGTGATTTATACTTGTTCTTACAGGTTCATCCCCATTTCTTAATTTTTGGAATATGGGCATATGAATAATTCCTGTAATTAAACTTGTATTCCCTCCTTTCCAGCACGTATCAGGTTTATTGCTTGTTTACTTCATACTCTAAGAAAACCATGTGTATAATCCCTGTCATACGTAATACTCAGCTTTATATTCAGCTTTAAAGGACTCTTAATGATACTAATTGGGTCTTATTTGAGCAAACGCAGTTTATTCATAGCTGTCAAAAATCAAGCAAACACAGTTTCTTAACAGCTGTATTAGATCTGCAACTACGGAACTAATTATCCTTCATCTTACAAGGAGCCACTATTGACGAGTGACCTGTAAAACAAGCTGATCAGGTCACGTGATCTGACGTCATCCTACCCCTTGGGGCTCCAGACGGAATCCGGATATCTACTCCAATACTACGAACTGTTAGTTGTCCACCCGTGAGTCACTCTTAGCTGTGCACAGCCGAAGATTCATATAGATTCAATTTAGAATCTGGCATATCCTATTAAATGCCTCCTTCCTAAGGGAGTACTTATTTCCACAAAGAACTCTCAGCTCTCATATAGTGTCAGGTTAGGTTAAGTCCCGAATCAGACCCAAATGCTAAAATGATAATTAACGACACTAGCACACTGAGTATAATCCAGGACCTGACCCCACAACAGCCTCTCTGGAAAAGAATAATAGAAGGTGAGATGTTACTCACGTAATCCAAGTAATACCACAAAGATTCTTGATTGAAGATAAGGGGTCAGGATTAAACTTAGTCAGGCAGGCAAGGATTTGGCAACGTAAGATCCAGCAACAAGGTAGATTCAGATTAGAGAGGGATTATCTGAGACGTGGTCAAGTAAGCAAAGTTCGTTAACAGTATATCAGGCAGTAACGTATACTCAGGTTTTAAAGGGTTAAACAGAGACGTGGTCAGGCAAGCAAAGTTTGTTAACAGAATATCAGGCAACAAAGTATCAAAATGAGTACTCAAAAAGCCACAGCAAGGAAAAAAAAAAACGGGCATCAGGTAAAGGACAGGCCGGAATTTGAACCCAGAGTGATGTCAGCAGAATGGGACGGCTTCAGAGAGCGTGTCAGCAGAGTGAGACAGCTTCAGAGGCAAAGGATGTTGCTCAGAAGCGAGGAGCGTGACATTGCCCACCTCTCAAGGTCGCCTCCAGGGAACCCGACCAGGCTTAAGATTCCTCTTGTGGAACTGTTTCACCAACGTAGGAGCATGTATTTGATAAGTGGGTTCCCAGGAACGTTCAGTAATGGGATACCCCTTCCAATGAACCAAGTAATACAAGCGACTACCCCGTAATTTGGAATTCAAAATTTGACTGACCTCAAAATCTGAAGCGCCATCGATAAGCAAAGGTGGAGGAGGTTTAACTATGGTGGAGAAACTATGCTTCACTACAGGTTTCAAAAGAGACACATGAAACACAGGGTGAATCTTCAAAGTGTTGGGCAAGGCCACACGGTATGCAGAAGAACAAACTTTGGAGACAATTCTGAAAGGTCCGATGTATTTGGGTCCCAATTTAGTACAGGGTTGTTTAAGATGAATGAATTTAGTAGACAACCACACCTTATCTCCTGTACGATAAATAGGAGCTACACAGCGTTTGCGATCAGCAAACTTCTTATACTTCTTTGCAGAGAGGAGAAGGATCTGTCGAATTTTATGCCAATGCTTGCAGAGATCTTTAACGGCTCGATCAACTCCAGGAACTGTAGAAGTACTGGTGGAAATAAGAAAAGTTCTTGGTTCAAATTCATAAGCAGCCTTAAAAGGAGACATCTGTAAGGAGAAATTGAGACGAGAATTGTGAGTCAGTTCAGCTATTGATTCCGAATTGTCTACATAGGGATCTCCAAAATCGTGAGACAAACTAAACACCACGGTCAAAAACGATGTCCAAAGGAAATCCATGTAAACGAGTGACATGGAGGATGAATAGCTTAGAGAGCTTCCGAGCGGAAGGCAATCCAGGTAGCAGAATAAAATGGGCTGTTTTGGAAAACCTGTCCACAATTACCCAAATAGTATTGTTTCCAGCAGAATCAGGCAGGTCTGTAATAAAGTCCATGGAAATGTGAGACCAAGGGTAATATGGCACCAGGAGAGGTTGCAATAAACCAAAGGTAGATGGGAGGCTTGTTTATTTGAGGCACAAGAATGACAAGCTGCGATATAGTCCTTGAGATCTTTGGAGATGGATGACCACCACACATGTTTGAGTTCCATAATGTGTGGGTTACCCCAGGATGACCAGCTAAGACACTGTCATGGGCCCAACGAAGCAGTTTAAGGCGGAATTCTGGAGGTACATATAAGATTCCAGGAGGTAGTTTATAAGTAGAGGGTACCTTGGTCTGAGCTGCGTGTAGAGCCTGCATAGGAAATGAGGGTAACTGAGCAAGAATACTGACAGGTTGAAGTATGGGTTCAGCAGCAAATGGCACAGAATAAGAAGATTGATACTGTCTGGATAAAGCATCAGCCTTAGAATTCTTCGTACCAGGTACATAAGACAGTACAAAATTAAACCTTGAAAAGAACAAAGCCCAACGTGCCTGACAAGAGTTGAGGCGTTTAGCAGAGTGAAGATACAGACAATTCTTGTGATCTGTTAGGATAAGAAACGTTTGAGCAGTACCCTCTAGTCTAGTTGGAGCCATATGGGGACTCTGCAGGCAATGTTTGAAGCAAGTATCTCCCCAGGCTATAAGTTCCCCTTTAGACCAAGAGAAAACGGGATCATGAAGCTGTAACCAGGGTAGTCCCAAAATCTAAGGAAATTGAGGAGAGGAGATTACATCTCAGAGTGAAGAATTCCTACAGACATACATAGAGGAATGGTGGCTTGTTGAATAAATCCAGAACCTAGTGGTTGACCACTGACAGTAGTAACTTTGATAACTTGATCTTTTTCAAGAAGTGGTATCCGGAGAGAATCAGCAAAACTAGAATCAATGAATGTCCCTGCAGCCCCAGAATCAATTAAGGCTTGAACTTGAAACTTAGCACTTCCGAATTTCAAAGTAACAGGAACAAAAAGTTTTGGATTGAGGAAAGAAAAATAGTTCCAGCTTAACTCTGTCTCTCTGTTAGAAGTTAAGCCTGGGCTTTTACTGGACGTGTAGGACAATCCTTTAACAGATGTCCCTTAGTTCCACAGTAAAGACAAAGTCCAAGAGTAGGCCTCCTGAGGCGTTCAGCATCAGTTAATTTGATTGCACCTTCTTCCATAGGTTATACAGACTCAGAGTGAGTAGGAGAAGGATTAGGAGGTCGGGAAGGCAGGCGAAAAGTAGGTTTGGAAAAGGGTCTCCTGTTACGGTCTCTTTCCTGAAGATGCTCAGAATAACGTGTGTCCAACTTAATACATAAATTAATGAGATCTTCAAGGGATTCGGGTAGATCCTGAAAAACAAGCTCATCCTTTAGACATTCACCTAGACCTTTGCGGAAGGCAGCTCTCAGGGCCCCATGGTTCCAAGTAATCTCCGCCACAAGAGTTTGGAATTCAAAAGCGTATTGGGCTACAGAGAGAGAACCTTGTTTAAGATCCAACAGTCCTGCCTCGGCTGCTGCTGACCTGCCGGGCTTGTCGAACACTGAAGAGAAAACAGATACAAAAGAGTCCACATCATAAAGCAAAGGGTCATCTTTTTCCAGAAGAGGAGATACCCAAGCCAGAGCTTTGCCCTTCATGAGAGAAATCAGAAACGTTATCTCAGAGGATGAGTTAAAAAACACATGAGGGTTATTTCTGAAATGAAGACGACATTGATTTAGGAATCCAGTCTTCAGGGTTGCCGTCGTATTTATCCGGAAGGGAAATCCTAGGATTTAAGTTACTAGTAGACTAAGGTGGGTTAAATATGGGTCCAGAACTGGCCGCAGCAACAACTGTAGTTGCAGGAGATTGAACAGGAGAGGCTAGATTATGAAGAAGTGTAGTGATCTGGTCCAACTTAGATTCTAGGGATCGCAGGTGTGTAGCATGAGTTCCAAGAAGCTGTCCTTGTAGGGTCACGGCCCTGGATAACTCAGCGGGATCCATATTATGCCCCGTTTTTTATGTCAGGTTAGGTGAAGTCCTGAATCAGACCCGAATGCTAGAATGATAATTAACAACACACTAGCACACTGAGTATAAACCAGGACCTGACCCCACGACAGCCTCTCTGGAAAAGAATTATACAAGGTGAGATGTTACGTAATCCAAGTAATACCACAAAGATGCTTGATTGAAGATAAGGGGTCAGGATTAAACGTAGTCAGGCAGGCAAGGATTTGGCAACGTAAGATCCAGCAACAAGGTAGATTCAGATTAGAGAGGGATTATTTGAGACGTGGTCAAGTAAGCAAAGTTGGTTAACAGTATATCAGGCAGTAATGTATACTCAGGTTTGAAGGGGTTAAACAGAGACGTGGTCAGGCAAGCAAAGTTCGTTAACAGAATATCAGGCACAAAGTATCAAAATGAGTACTCACAAAGCCACCGCAAGGAAAAAGCAAACGGGCATCAGGTGAAGGACAGGCCGGAATTTGAACCCAGAGTGATGTCAGCAGAATGGGATGGCTTCAGGGAGCGTGTCAGCAGAGTGAGACAGCTTCAGAGACAGCTTCAGAGACAAAGGATGTTGCTAAGCAGCGCAGCAACAGAGCCTCCGAAGCGAGGAGCGTGACATATAGTGAGCTTTTAGCAGTCTTTTTAGATTCAATAGCTGTCCGTACATTGTTTTAATCATATTGTTTTTGGTTATTGGTATTACCAACGATACATTGTTATTACCAACGATAATTTGTCACTATCCTTTTTCAAGTGTTATTACTTATGTCCGTTAAGATTTGTTTTTAGATAAGTATACTAACTTAGATGCCGGCATCTCTTATATCGTTTGAATGATTTGTTTTATGTTTGTATTTTAGTTCAATAAAATATATATATTTCTTCTACAAGATATGACGAGTACACGGATTTCATCCTTACTTGTGGGATTTATCCTCCTGCTAACAGGAAGTGGCAAAGAGCACCAGAGCAGAGCTGTATATATAGCTCCTCCCTTCCCTCCACCTTCAGTCATTCTCTTTGCCTGTATAGTAATAGGAAGAGGTAAAGTGAGGTGTTAGTTTAGTTTTCTCCAACATAGGTGTGTCCGGTCCACGGCGTCATCCTTACTTGTGGGGATATTCTCTTCCCCAACAGGAAATGGCAAAGAGCCCAGCAAAGCTGGTCACATGATCCCTCCTAGGCTCCGCCTACCCCAGTCATTCTCTTTGCCGTTGCACAGGCAACATCTCCACGGAGATGGTTAAGAGTTTTTTGGTGTTTAAATGTAGTTTTTATCCTTCAATCAAGTGTTTGTTATTTTAAAATAGTGCTGGTATGTACTATTTACTCTGAAACAGAAAAGAGATGAAGATTTCTGTTTGTAAGAGGAAGATGATTTTAGCAAACGTTACTAAAATCGATTGCTGTTTCCACATAGGACTGTTGAGATGAAGTAACTTCAGTTGGGGGAAACAGTTGGCAGACTTTTCTGCTTGAGGTATGACTGGCCACATTTCTAACAAGACTATGTAATGCTGGAAGGCTGTCATTTCCCCTATGGGGACCGGTAAGCCATTTTCTTAGATTAAGTAAAAGAATAAAGGGCTTCATAAGGGCTTAAAAAACTGGTAGACATTTTTCTGGGCTAAAACGATTACTTTGCTAAGCATATTTTGCAGATTATAACTATTAATAATTATTATAATCTTGGGGATTGTTTTAAAAAACGGCAGGCACTGTATTGGACTCCTTTTTCAGATGGGGGCCTTTTCTAGTCATAGGCAGAGCCTCATTTTCGCGCCACTAATGCGCAGTTGTTTTTGGAGAGCAAGGCATGCAGATGCATGTGTGAGGAGCTAAGAACCACTGAAAAAGCTTATAGAAGGCGTCATTTGGTATCGTATTCCCCTCTGGGCTTGGTTGGGTCTCAGCAAAGCTGATAACTGGGACTGTATAGGGGTTAAATGTAAAAACGGCTCCGGTTCAGTTATTTTAAGGGTTAAAACTTTCAAATTTGGTGTGCAATACTTTTAAGGCTTTAAGACACTGTGGTGAAATTTTGGTGAATTTTGAACAATTCCTTCATACTTTTTCACATATTCAGTAATAAAGTGTGTTCAGTTTAAAATTTAAAGTGACAGTAACGGTTTTATTTTAAAACGTTTTTTTGTGCTTTGTTGACAAGTTTAAGCCTGTTTAACATGTCTGTACCATCAGATAAGCTATGTTCTATATGTATGAAAACTAAGGTTTCTCCCCATTTAAATTTATGTGATAATTGTGCCATAGTGTCCAAACAAAGTAGGGACAATGATGCCACAGATAATGATATTGCCCAAGATGATTCCTCAAATGAGGGGAGTAAGCATGATACTGCTTCATCCCCTTCTGTGTCTACACCAGTTTTGCCCACACAAGAGGCCCCTAGTACATCTAGTGCGCCAATACTTATTACCATGCAACAATTAACGGCCGTAATGGATAATTCTATTGCAAACATTTTATCCAAAATGCCTACTTATCAGAAAGCGCGATTGCTCTGTTTTAAACACTGAAGAGCAAGAGGACGCTGATGATAACTGTTCTGACATACCCTCACACCAATCTGAAGGGGCCAGGAGGGAGGTTTTGTCTGAGGGAGAAATTTCAGATTCAGGAAAAATTTCTCAACAAGCTGAACCTGATGTTGTAACATTTAAATTTAAATTAGAACATCTCCGCGCACTGCTTAAGGAGGTATTATCTACTCTGGATGATTGTGACAATTTGGTCATTCCAGAGAAATTATGTAAGATGGACAAGTTCCTAGAGGTTCCGGTGCCCCCCGATGCTTTTCCTATACCCAAGCGGGTGGCGGACATAGTAAATAAGGAGTGGGAAAGGCCCGGCATACCTTTTGTTCCTCCCCCTATATTTAAGAAATTATTTCCTATAGTCGACCCCAGAAAGGACTTATGGCAGACAGTCCCCAAGGTCGAGGGGGCGGTTTCTATTCTAAACAAACGCACTACTATCCCTATAGAAGATAGTTGTGCTTTCAAAGATCCTATGGATAAAAAATTAGAGGGTTTGCTTAAAAAGATGTTTGTTCAGCAAGGTTACCTTCTACAACCATTTTCATGCATTGTTCCTGTCACTACGGCAGCGTGTTTCTGGTTCGAAGAACTAGAAAAGTCGCTCAATAAAGAATCCTCGTATGAGGAGGTTATGGACAGAGTTCAAGCACTTAAATTGGCTAACTCTTTTATTTTAGATGCCGCTTTGCAATTAGCTAGATTAGCGGCGACAAATTCAGGGTTTGCTATCGTGGCGCGCAGAGCGCTTTGGCTAAAGTCTTGGTCAGCGGATGTGTCTTCCAAGACAAAATTGCTTAACATCCCTTTCAAGGGTAAAACACTGTTTGGTCCTGATTTGAAAGAGATTATTTCAGACATCACCGGGGGAAAGGGCCACGCCCTCCCTCAGGATAGGTCTTTTAAGGCTAAAAATAAGCCTAATTTTCGTCCCTTTCGCAGAAACGGACCAGCCTCTAATTCTACATCCTCTAAGCAAGAGGGTAATACTTCACAACCCAAACCAGCCTGGAGACCGATGCAAGGCTGGAACAAGGGTAAGCAGGCCAAGAAGCCTGCCACTGCTACCAAAACAGCATGAAGGGATGGCCCCCGATCCGGGACCGGATCTGGTGGGGGGCAGACTTTCTCTCTTCGCTCAGGCTTGGGCAAGAGATGTTCAGGATCCTTGGGCACTAGAAATAGTTTCTCAAGGTTATCTCCTGGAATTCAAGGATCTACTCCCAAGGGGAAGGTTCCACAGGTCTCAATTATCTTCAAACCAAATAAAAAGACAGGCATTCTTACATTGTGTAGAAGACCTGTTAAAGATGGGAGTAATTCATCCAGTTCCAATAGGAGAACAAGGGATGGGGTTTTACTCCAACCTGTTCATAGTTCCCAAAAAAGAGGGAACATTCAGACCAATTTTAGATCTCAAGATCCTAAACAAATTTCTCAGGGTTCCATCGTTCAAAATGGAAACCATTCGAACGATCCTTCCCACCATCCAGGAAGGTCAATTTATGACCACGGTGGATTTAAAGGATGCGTACCTACATATTCCTATCCACAAGGAACATTATCAGTTCCTAAGGTTCGCCTTTCTGGACAAGCATTACCAGTTTGTGGCACTTCCATTCGGATTAGCCACTGCTCCGAGAATTTTCACAAAGGTACTAGGGTCCCTTATAGCGGTTCTAAGACCAAGGGGCATTGCAGTG
Source organism: Bombina bombina (assembly GCF_027579735.1). Classification (NCBI taxonomy): domain Eukaryota; kingdom Metazoa; phylum Chordata; class Amphibia; order Anura; family Bombinatoridae; genus Bombina; species Bombina bombina. Next base: position 205,217,196 of record NC_069501.1, on the reverse strand, counting down.
GTACCTTACTTGGACGACATCCTGATTCAAGCGTCGTCTCTGTCAAAAGCAAAGGCTCATACGGACATCGTCCTAGCCTTTCTCAGATCTCACGGATGGAAGGTGAACAAAGAAAAAAGTTCTCTGTCCCCGTCAACAAGAGTTCCCTTCTTGGGAACAATAATAGATTCCTTAGAAATGAGGATTTTTCTGACAGAGGTCAGAAAATCAAAACTTCTAAGCTCTTGTCAAGTACTTCATTTCGTTCTTCGTCCTTCCATAGCACAGTGCATGGAAGTAATAGGATTGATGGTTGCAGCAATGGACATAGTTCCTTTTGCACGAATTCATCTAAGACCATTACAACTGTGCATGCTCAGACAGTGGAATGGGGATTATACAGACTTGTCTCCGACGGTTCAAGTAGATCAAAAGACCAGAGATTCACTCCGTTGGTGGCTGACCCTGGACAGTCTGTCACAGGGAATGAGCTTCCGCAGACCAGAGTGGGTCATTGTCACGACCGACGCCAGTCTGGTGGGCTGGGGCGCGGTCTGGGAACCCCTGAAAGCTCAGGGCCTATGGTCTCGGGAAGAATCTCTTCTCCCGATAAACATTCTGGAACTGAGAGCGATATTCAATGCTCTCAAAGCTTGGCCTCAACTAGCAAAGGCCAAATTCATACGGTTTCAATCAGACAACATGATGACTGTTGCATATATCAATCATCAGGGGGGAACAAGGAGTTCCCTGGCGATGGAACAAGTGACCAAAATAATTCAATGGGCGGAGGATCACTCCTGCCACTTGTCTGCAATCCACATCCCAGGAGTGGAAAATTGGGAAGCGGATTTTCTGAGTCGTCAGACTTTCCATCCGGGGGAGTGGGAACTCCATCCGGAAATCTTTGCCCAAATAACTCAATTATGGGGCATTCCAGACATGGATCTGATGGCGTCTCGTCAGAACTTCAAGGTTCCTTGCTACGGGTCCAGATCCAGGGATCCCAAGGCGACTCTAGTGGATGCACTAGTAGCGCCTTGGACCTTCAACCTAGCTTATGTGTTCCCACCATTTCCTCTCATTCCCAGGCTGGTAGCCAGGATCAATCAGGAGAGGGCTTCGGTGATCTTGATAGCTCCTGCGTGGCCACGCAGGACTTGGTATGCAGACCTGGTGAATATGTCATCGGCTCCACCATGGAAGCTACCTTTGAGACAGGACCTTCTTGTTCAAGGTCCATTCGAACATCCGAATCTGGTCTCCCTCCAACTGACGGCTTGGAGATTGAACGCTTGATTTTATCAAAGCGTGGGTTTTCAGATTCTGTAATAGATACTATGATTCAGGCTAGAAAGCCTGTAACTAGAAAAATTTACCATAAAATATGGAAAAAATATATCTGTTGGTGTGAATCTAAAGGATTCCCCTGGAACAAGATAAAAATTCCTAAGATTCTATCCTTTCTACAAGAAGGTTTGGAGAAAGGATTATCTGCAAGTTCTCTGAAGGGACAGATCTCTGCTTTATCTGTTTTACTTCACAAACGGCTGGCAGCTGTGCCAGATGTTCAAGCATTTGTTCAGGCTCTGGTTAGAATCAAGCCTGTTTACAGACCTTTGACTCCTCCCTGGAGTCTAAATCTAGTTCTTTCAGTTCTTCAAGGGGTTCCGTTTGAACCCTTACATTCCGTAGATATTAAGTTATTATCTTGGAAAGTTTTGTTTTTGGTTGCAATTTCTTCTGCTAGAAGAGTTTCAGAGTTATCTGCTCTGCAGTGTTCTCCGCCCTATCTGGTGTTCCATGCAGATAAGGTGGTTTTGCGTACTAAGCCTGGTTTTCTTCCGAAAGTTGTTTCCAACAAAAATATTAACCAGGAGATAGTTGTACCTTCTTTGTGTCCGAATCCAGTTTCAAAGAAGGAACGTTTGTTACACAATTTGGACGTAGTCCGTGCTCTAAAATTCTATTTAGAGGCTACTAAAGATTTCAGACAAACATCTTCTTTGTTTGTTGTTTATTCTGGTAAAAGGAGAGGTCAAAAAGCAACTTCTACCTCTCTTTCTTTTTGGCTTAAAAGCATTATCCGATTGGCTTATGAGACTGCCGGACGGCAGCCTCCTGAAAGAATCACAGCTCACTCCACTAGGGCTGTGGCTTCCACATGGGCCTTCAAGAACGAGGCTTCTGTTGACCAGATATGTAAGGCAGCGACTTGGTCTTCTCTGCACACTTTTGCCAAATTTTACAAATTTGATACTTTTGCTTCTTCGGAGGCTATTTTTGGGAGAAAGGTTTTGCAAGCCGTGGTGCCTTCCATTTAGGTGACCTGATTTGCTCCCTCCCTTCATCCGTGTCCTAAAGCTTTGGTATTGGTTCCCACAAGTAAGGATGACGCCGTGGACCGGACACACCTATGTTGGAGAAAACAGAATTTATGCTTACCTGATAAATTACTTTCTCCAACGGTGTGTCCGGTCCACGGCCCGCCCTGGTTTTTTTAATCAGGTCTGATTAATTATTTTCTCTAACTACAGTCACCACGGTATCATATGGTTTCTCCTATGCATATTTCCTCCTGTACATCGGTCGAATGACTGGGGTAGGCGGAGCCTAGGAGGGATCATGTGACCAGCTTTGCTGGGCTCTTTGCCATTTCCTGTTGGGGAAGAGAATATCCCCACAAGTAAGGATGACGCCGTGGACCGGACACACCGTTGGAGAAAGTAATTTATCAGGTAAGCATAAATTCTGTTTTCTTCAATCAAGAAGTTTTTTATTTTAAAATGGTGCCAGTGAGTACTATTTTTCTCGGGGAGAGTGAGGAATCTTCTGACCTTATGTTGATGATCTTAGCAAACGTTTTCAGAGATCCATGATGGTTCCCACAGCTGCTGAAGGTAGTGTAAGAAAATCTTCAGTGTGGAGAACGGTGTTTGCTACAAGCAATTTTGAGGTATGTTCAGTCTTTTTGTTTCTGGGGAGACTTGATGCACAGGCTGACATTTTCCCCTTTATGGGGAGGGGTAAGCAGTATACACTATGTGTAAAAGAAATGGTGTTCCTGGAATCCCTTTCTCTTTATTACCAAAGTATGTGTGATAACTTGTGCCTTATAAAGAGGGGCTTGACGCTGGGAGTTCCGGTTCTATTTAAATGCGGTCATGTTATGAAGGTGATCTGACATACTGTGCAGGGCTTTCACTCGATGTATAGAATGTTTATATGAGGGCACAGGGCTTATACTTGGAGGACATGTTATTTTTGTTGTGACCCACGCGGGTCTTACCGGGTTTGCATCACGCCCACGGTGGGCGGGGCCTGTTTCACGCGCTCAGACGCGCCGTTCAGCTGGATCGCAAGGGCGACAGAGTCCTGATCTCTAGCGAGACTGATGGCGTCTCGACAGAATAACAAGCTCCCAAGATACGGATCCAGGTCGAGGGATCCTCAGGCCGAACTGATAGATGCCTTGGCAGTGCCTTGGTCGTTCAACTTAGCTTATGTGTTTCCACCATTTCCTCTCCTTCCCCGGGTGATTGCTCAGATCAAACAGGAGAGAGCTTCAGTAATTCTAATTCTAATAATATGCGGATCTAGTGGACATGTCTTCGCTACCACCGTGGAAACTTCCTTTGAGACAGGGCCTTCTCATTCAAGGTCCTTTCCAACATCCAAATCTAACTTCTCTGCAGCTGACTGCGTGGAGATTGAACGCTTGATTTTATCGAAGCGAGGATTCTCTGATTCTGTTATCAGTACCTTGATACAGGCTAGAAAGCCTGTCACTAGAAAAATCTATCATAAGATATGGCATAAATATATTTATTGGTGTGAATCCAAGGGCTACTCATGGAGTAAAGTTAGGATTCCTAGGATTCTGTCTTTTCTCCAAGAAGGATTGGAGAAAGGCTTATCAGCTAGTTCCTTAAAGGGACAAATTTCAGCGTTGTCAGTTTTGTTTCACAAGCGTTTGGCAGATGTGCCAGATGTTCATTTTTTTGTCAGGCTCTAACCAGAGTTAAGCCTGTATTTAGACCAATTACTCCTCCCTGGAGTTTGAATTTAGTTCTTCGAGTTTTTCAAGGGGTTCCGTTTGAACCTTTACATTTCATAGATATAAAATTATTATCTTGGAAAGTTCTGTTTTTGGTTGCTATTTCTTCTGCTCAACGAGTTTCTGAGCTTTCAGCATTACAGTGTGATTCACTTTATATCATTTTTCATTCTGATAAGGTGGTTTTACGTACCAAACCTGGATTTCTTCCTATGGTTGTTTCAAATAAGAATATTAATCAGGAAATTATTGTTCCTTCATTGTGTCCTAATCCTTCTTCCAAGATGGAGCGTCTGTTACATAACTTGGACGTGGTCCGTGCCTTAAAGTTTTACTTACAAGCAACTAAGGATTTCCGTCAATCATCTTCATTGTTTTATTCTGGAAAACGTAGGGGTCAGAAAGCTACGGCTACCTCTCTTTCTTTCTTTCTTTCTTTCTTTCTTTCTTTCTTTCTTTCTTTCTTTCTTTCTTTCTTTCTTTCTTTCTTTCTTCGCCTGGCATATGAGACTGCTGGACAGCAGCCTCCTGAAAGAATTACGGCTCATTCTACTAGGGCTGTGGCTTCCACATGGGTGTTTAAAAATGATGCATCTGTTGAACAGATTTGTAAAGCTGCGACTTGATCGTCTCTTCATACTTTTTTCCAAATTTTCCAAATTTGATACTTTTGCTTCTTCTGAGGCTGTTTTTGGGAGGAAAGTTCTTCAAGCAGTGGTGCCTTCCGTTTAGGTCTCTGTCTTGTCCTTTCCTTTCATCTGTGTCCTGTTGCTTTGGTATTGTATCCCACAAGTAAGGATGAAATCCGTGGACTCGTATCTTGTAGAAGAAAAGGAAATTTATGCTTACCTGATAAATTGATTTCTTCTACGATACGACGAGTCCACGGCCCTCCCTTTCAATTTTAGACAGATTATGTTTTTTTATTGTTTATAACTTTAGTCACCTCTGCACCTTTTAGCTTTTCTTTTTTCTTCCTATTACCTTCGGTCGAATGACTGGTGGTGGAAGGGAAGGGAGGAGCTATATATACAGCTCTGCTGTGGTGCTCTTTGCCACTTCCTGTTAGCAGGAAGATAATATCCCACAAGTAAGGATGAAATCCGTGGACTCGTCGTATCGTAGAAGAAATCAATTTATCAGGTAAGCATAAATTTCCTTTTTTGTAGAGAAAGGAGTGGAGGGAGTAGAGCGGCTATGCAGCATGCTGGAGCTGCGCTACCCTGTAGCAACCGCTGCTGCTATGGGCTGGTAAAAGATTTGTAAGCATGTCTACTCTAAGGAGGGATTTGCCTCTGAACCCAGGGCCACCATCAGGGAGTAAATGCCAAGGTAATGGAATAAATAACTTTCGGTTAGATAACGAATTGTGCGTTAGGCTGAAAAAGCAGCGTTAAGAGGTCCTAACGCTGCTTTTTTACGCCCGCTGCTATTACGAGTCTTGAAGGTTTAGGGTCACTGCACACTTCTTTGGCCTTACCGCAAAATAACTTACGTAAACTTCGTAAAGGCTTTTTTCTATGGGACTTCCATAGCGCCGGTATTATGAGTCTGTCCTGGGAGGCCAAAAAGTGAGCGGTACACCCTACCCTGTGAAGAGTCCTAACGCATTTAAAAGTCAGTAGTGAAGAGTTTTATGGTACAACGCCGTAACATAAAACTCATAACTAAAGTGCTAAAAAGTACACTAACACCCATAAACTACCTATTAACCCCTAAACCGAGGCCCTCTCGCATCACAAACACTATAATCAAATTTTTAACCCCTAATCTGCCGCTCCGGACACCGCCGCCACCTACATTATATTTATGAACCCCTAATGTACTGCCCCAACATTGCCAACACCTACATTATATTTATTAACCCCTAATCTGCCGCCCCCAACGTCGCCGCCACTATAATAAACATATTAACCCCTAAACCGCCACACTCCTGCCTCGCAAACATTAAATATTATTAACCCCTAATCTGCTGTCCCTAACATCAACGCCACCTACCTACATTTATTAACCCCTAATCTGCCGCCCCAACGTCGCCACCACTATATTAGTTATTAACCCCTAAATCTAAGTCTAACCCTAACACCCCCTAACTTAAATATAATTTAAATTAGTCTAAATAAAATTCCTATCATTAACTACATTATTCCTATTTAAAACTAAATACTTACCTATAAAATAAACCCTAAGATAGCTACAATATAACTAATAGTTACATTGTATCTAGCTTAGGGTTTATTTTTATTTTACAGGCAAGTTTGTATTTATTTTAACTAGGTACAATAGTTATTAAATAGTTATTAACTATTTCATACCTACCTAGCTAAAATAAATACAAAAGTACCTGTAAAATAAAACCTAACCTAAGTTACAATAAAACCTAACACTACACTATAATTAAATAAATTAACTAATTTAACAAATAAATTAAATTAAATTAGCTAAAGTACAAACCCTCCCACTAAATTACAGAAATAATAAACAAATTACAAGATATTTAAACTAATTACACCTAATCTAATAGCCCTATCAAAATAAATAAAAGCCCCCCCAAAATAAAAAAAGCCCCTAACCTAAACTACCAATAGCCCTTAAAAGGGGCTTTTGCGGGGCATTGCCCCAAAGTAATCAGCTCTTTTACCTGAAAAAAAAAATACAAACAACCCCCCAACAGTAAAACCCACCACCCACACAACCAACCCCCCAAATAAAATCCTAAAAAAACTAAGCTCCCCATTTCCCTGAAAGGAGCATTCGGATGGGCATTGCCCTTAAAAGGGCAGTTAGCTCTTTTGCAAGCCCAAAGTCCTTAACCTAAAATTAAAACCCACGCCATACACCCTTAAAAAAACCTAACACTAACCCCCTGAAGACCGACTTACCGGGAGAAGTCTTCATCCAAGCCGGGCCGAAGTTCTCAAAGAAGCTGGGAGAAGTCTTCATCCAAGTCGGGCGAAGTGGTCCTCCAGACAGGCAGAAGTCTCAATCCAGACGGCATCTTCTATCTTCATCCATCCAACGCGGAGCGGGTCCATCTTCAAGACATCCGGCGTGGAGCATCCTCTTCAGTCGACGTCTTCTTACTAAATGATGGTTCCTTTAAGTGACGTCATCCAAGATCGCGTCCCTTAGATTCCGATTGGCTGGTCGGAATTAAGGTAGAGAAAATCCTATTGGCTGATGCAATCAACCAATAGAATGCAAGCTCAATCCTATTGGCTGATTGCATCAGCCAATAGGATTTTTTCTACCTTAATTCCGATTGGCTGATAGAATTCTATCAGCCAATCGGAATCTAAGGGACGCCATCTTGGATGACGTCACTTAAAGGAACCGTCATTTAGTAAGAAGACTTCGTTGGAAGAGGATGCTCTGCGCCGGATGTCTTGAAGATGGACAACCTCTGCGCCGGATGAAGATAGAATATGCCGTCTGGATCAAGACTTCTGCCCGTCTGGAGGACCACTTCGCCCGGCTTGGATGAAGACTTCTCCCGGCTTCGTTGAAGACTTCGGCCCGGCTTGGATGAAGACTTCTCCCGGTAAGTCGATCTTCAGGGGGTTAGTGTTAGGTTTTTTTTAAGGGTGTATTAGGTGGGTTTTATTTTTAGGTTAGGGACTTTGGGCTTGCAAAAGAGCTAACTGCCCTTTTAAGGGCAATGCCCCTCCAAATGCCTTTTTCAGGGCAATGGGGAGCTTAGGTTTTTTTAGTTAGTATTTTATTTTGGGGGTTGGTTGTGTGGGTGGTGGGTTTTACTGTTGGGGGGGGTTGTTTGTATTTTTTTTTTCAGGTAAAAGAGCTGATTACTTTGGGGCAATGCCCCGCAAAAGGCCCTTTTAAGGGCTATTGGTAGTTTAGTTTAGTTTAGGCTAGGGTTTTTTTATTTTGGGGGGCTTTTTTTATTTTGATAGGGCTATTAGATTAGGTGTAATTAGTTTAAATATCTTGTAATTCGTTTATTTTCTGTAATTTAGTGTTTTTTTTTTTGTACTTTAGCTAATTTAATTTAATTGATTTAATTTTGTTAATTTAGTTAATTTATTTAATTATAGTGTAGTGTTAGGTGTTAGTCTAACCTAAGTTACGTTTTATTTTACAGGTACTTTTGTATTTATTTTAGCTAGGTAGTTATTAAATAGTTAATAACTATTCTACCTAGTTAAAATAAATACAAACTTGCCTGTAAAATAAAAATAAACCCTAAGCTAGATACAATGTAACTATTAGTTATATTGTAGCTAGCTGAGGGTTTATTTTACAGGTAAGTATTTAGTTTTAAATAGGAATAATGTAGTTAATGATAGGAATTTTTTTTAGACTTATTTAAATTATATTTAAGTTAGGGGGTGTTAGGGTTAGACTTAGATTTAGGAGTTAATAACTTTAATATAGTGGCGGCGACGTTGGGGGCAGCAGATTAGGGGTTAATAAGTGTAGGTAGGTGAGGGCGACATTGGGGGCGGCAGATTAGGGGTTAATAAATATAATGTAGGTGGCGGCGATGTTGGGGGCAGCAGATTAGGGGTTAATAAAATAATGTAGGTGTTGGCGATGTGGGGGGTGGCAGATTAGGGGTGTTTAGACTCGGGGTTCATGTTAGGGTGTTAGGTGTAGACATAACTTTTGTTTCCCCATAGGAATGAATGGGGCTGCGTTAAGGAGCTTTACGCTGCTTTTTTGCAGGTGTTACACTTTTTTTCAGCCGGCTCTCCCCGTTGATTCCTATGGGGAAATCGTGCACGTGCACGAGCACGCATGACCAGTTCACCACTGGCTTAAGCAGCGCTGGTATTGGAGTGCGGTAATGAGCCAAATTTTGCTCAACGCTCACTTCTTGTTTTTTAACAACGGGTTTCTGAAAACTCGTAATACCAGCACTGCAGGTAACTGAGCGGTGAGGGAAAACTGCTTGTTAGCACCGCATAGCTTCTAATGCAAAACTCGTAATCTAGGTGATCGTTTTAATATATCTGACAGCACCTAACAAAACTACTTTACAGATTGTATCATTCCTTCATCTGCAGCGCCATCTACTGGACCAGCACAGGTAGTTACGCTACAATTATAGTCTAATGTGCTGCTTTGTATGGATTGTAGGCTCACATGTTTTTAGTCAAAAGATTTATAACCTCTTCTTTTCCCGTCATGGTCTGTCAGAAAAAGGGTAATTAGGTCAGAGGTGAATAGCCTGTGAATGTGCTGGATCTTTCTGCTGTGCCGCAAACACTGCTTGTAATTACACTGCTAAGTCACCTTTCTGCACATACTGCTTATACAGTGATCAAATCTAACACCAGTTCTACCCAATGCACTGTTGCAACTTTTTAATTAGTTAAAGTGTACACAGAACACCTGGTAAGTAGAGCTAAACCACCGCAGCTTACTACCAAAAATCAATGCACTGCAAGCTCGGTGTTAACAATACAAGCCCAAAACCATTGTGATCTCTGAATTGTGGCTAACTGCAAAAATACCTGACTCTGCCATTGCAATACATGGGTATTCATGCCATAGAAATGACAGAGCAAAGAGATTAGGCGGCATTGTAATTTATGTTGACAATTCCACAATGTACACCCCCTTACAAAAATCTAGATCTCCTGCCACCTTTGATTTCCTTTCTGGCACAATTGAGATACTGTGCAATAAATCAATCATTGTTGCAGGAATCTACCACCCACCTAGCACCCTGTGCATTACATCTCTGACATAGCATATTTCCTTGGTGAAACCTTAGCTCAAAACCCAAGAAGTGAAATTTTGGTTTTTGGAGATTTTAATATTGATTGGCTCAATCCTAAAAATAATAATTGCTGCTCGCTGTTTAAATCCTTGCAGCTAGCGCAATTAATCTCCTCCCCAACTCACATAAACCTCAAAAGCCATAATCACACCCTGCTCGATTGGATTCTCTCCACTTCTCCCGACCGAATCCAGGAGGCAGGTGTTCTCCCTAACAATTTCAGTGACCACTGCTTAGTGTACTGCGTGCGCAAAATAAAGGCAACTAAATCCTCTTCTAAGATTAAAATCACCAGGTCCTTCAAAAATGTAATCTTCAATCATTTCTTAATGACATCAAGAACCTCCCCTGGCAAATATTATACTTAATCCCAGATCTAGACTCTGCAGTTCTATTCTTTCAGTCTGAACTCCTACAAGTTTGGAATTTACATGCCCTGCTTCATAAGGTGAGAGTAAAAGGAGCACACTTGAATTGGATCACAGCTGACCTCATTCCAATGTACCAGTTTCGGGATTCATTGTGGTCAATGTTCAAGCATACCAGCTTTATGAACGATCACTGTGTATATAGACAATGGCGAAATATATGCACTAAACAAACAAAATTGGCCAAGGCCCAATATTTCTGTGAAAATCTGAACAATAACATACCAAACTCTAGAAAGTTTTGAAAAATTATAAATAACTTACATACTCCTCCAATCCACTCCCAACCCTCCACTGTCAAAGTTGACAACCAAACCCTGCAACTTCCCTTAGAAGTAGCAAATGCCTTTAACAATTATTTTCTCGGATGCTCCACCACCCTGATTGACAAACTAATAAATGACACGCATCCTGAAACTACAAATGTGGATCAGGCCCCTCTAAATCTGCAAAGACTGAATATAGAGAAGTTCAATTTTAGACCTGTACCCATCAGTGTCATTAAGAAACACCTTAATAATCTAAAAATGAAAAACCAGTCTGGACCTGATCAAATCCCAGCAATGCTGTTGAAGCTCAGTGCGCCGGCAATTACTAAACCTGTCACAACCCTAATTAACGAATCCTTGGAAGACTGCAAGAGTAGTGCCTATCCATAAAAGTGGTGCGATAACCTTGGTTTCTAATTATTGCCCAATATCATCGCTCCCAGTATTGTCAAAAATCTTCGAAAAGTGCGTCCATACGCAACTATGTTAATATTACCAACAATCTATCTCACCCCTGATCAATCAGGTTTTCGCCCAAACCACTCCACTACTACTGCCCTCCTAAAAGTTTGCAACAACGTCCAAACTGGCATGGAACAAGGAGACCTAACTGAGAGCTATTTTCCTTGATTTTGCAAAGGCCTTTGACACAGTAGACCACGACATACTACTGCTCAAACAAAAAAACTCAGGTATTGGTGATCGTCCACTAACCTGGTTTCGATCATATGTATCGGATCAATCACAATATGTCTCCATTTCCGATAGCGACTCCCTGCCTCTCCTAGTCACGTGTGGTTTTCCCCAAGGTTCCATTCTCGGCCCCCTACTATTCACATTATTTATAAATGATCTGCCAAATGTCTGCAAATCCTCAACTGTACACATGTACACAGACGACACGGTAATCTATGCAAGCAAATCCAATCTGCCGCAGCTTGAGGCAGTGCTCCAAGTTCAGAGGTATAAAAGTGGATCTCAAAAAACAAACTCTTCCTAAAAACTGACAAAACTGTCACAATGATCTTTGGAACGGGACCTAAATTATGCAAACTACAAAATTTCCATCTACGCATCAAAACAAAATCAAATTGCACGCTGACCACAGTCCACTATTTCAAATACTTGGGTATGTTGTTAGAACCCAATCTATCCTTTTGGCCTCCACATAGAAAAACTAGCATCTAAACTCTATCAAAAACTAGGTGCCCTGTACAGAAACAAATCCTGTCTAAGCCCTACAGTAAAGGAAAAGATTGTGCAGCAAATGCTGATGCCAATCATGGATTATACTCACCTTATTAAACTTAATACATTGTATAACTCGTTCTGCCGTTTTGTGCTACAATGTAACTACAGGACCCACCATTGTGACATGCTAAAAGAACTAAACTGGCTGACGCTGGAATCCAGGCGCACCCTCCATCTTTCCTGCCTTGTGTTTAAGAGCTTTTCTGGGAAGCTCCCACCCTACCTGAGCAGAATGCTCTCCCCGGCTGTTCCCACCTCCTATAACCTCCGATCCAGTATCAGCACATTATTTAGTTTGCCACAATACAAAAAGAAAGCAGCTCGATCCTCCTTTTTCTACAGAGCACCACAATTATTGGACGACCTCCCGCACACTTTCAAAACTTCCCTAAGCCTAAAATCCTTTAAGAGATCCCTCTGTACATATCTCAAAACAGAATGCACCTGTCATGGTTAATTATATATTTCCTACCTATTCTATGTTAAATTTTGCATCCATTATGTATTAATATTGTTTCTGTATTTTATTTGTACCCTATTGTAACAATGCAATGTTTTGTGGACCCAGGACATACTTGAAAACGAGAGAAATCTCAATGTATCCTTCCTGGAAAAATATTTTATAAATAAATAATTCCGGTTTACACTTTGCTTCTTATAAAACAACTTCCTGCCTTTACACTTGCACTTGGTTTTGTAACTAACAAATAAATGGGATTATTACATGTACAGTTGGTGGATTCCTTAGCAATCTTCAGCATTTGTTATTCTGGAATTTAATGTTTAGTAAACACTGTCGCCTATGATTATTTTCTGCTATTAGAATAATTGTGAATAAAGAAAGTAAAAATCATAACACAACATGATTAAAAAATACCAAAAATAGGTCACTAATATAAGATTATAATTATGCTATTTTCTTACAGTAAAGTATGTTGAAAATGGCCCCTTTTAAAATAGCTAAACTGTGCTTTAGAATTCTGTAGCTTATGTTCCAAATGTCTGTTAAGTTGTCCTAGGCAACCTAGACAGGATTGATTACCCGCTATAATATAACCGTTTCATGCATTGCATAATATTTATATTCTGTATATACTTTTTCTTTACCTGCCCATCAAATCAATCTAGAGAAAGAGGAAGCCAGACCTTGAATAATTGCAATACACTTGTACTAGGCTGGCATGTGTTAAAACTGGCCCTTTCCCCCTAGCATACAAACTTATGATGCACATGCTCACTCATCCCTCAGTCAAGCCCTGCACCTGCTCAAAGACCTAGTATATATTGTGTCATTGATAATTGTTATGAACAGATATAGAGTGAGTGCACCTAGGATTTCCTAATAATTTAGTATATTTTTAAATTTAAAACACTTACACTTATTATATTCACATTTTCTACTCACGTAGTATTCATATTAGCTCCCCATACCTGTTCATTCAAATCAACATTGATAATTGTGCCATAAGCCACTGCTTACTCTCTGACCATATGCCAGATAAACAGATATTAGGAATAACTGTTTTTGCTAAGTATATTCAATCATTAAAAAGTGAAGTGAATCTAGTAAATTCAGCAAACAGGATAAAATGGGTCCAGGAAATGTTTAAGGGGCAGTATACACCAAAATGAATATAGGCTATTCAAATAAAGCTTTAGGCGTAGGCAAACTTTGCAATTGACATGCATTACCTATTTCTCCAACATAGGTGTGTCCGGTCCACGGCGTCATCCTTACTTGTGGGATATTCTCTTCCCCAACAGGAAATGGCAAAGAGCCCAGCAAAGCTGGTCACATGATCCCTCCTAGGCTCCGCCTACCCCAGTCATTCTCTTTGCCGTTGTACAGGCAACATCTCCACGGAGATGGCTTAGAGTTTTTTAGTGTTTAACTGTAGTTTTTATTATTCAATCAAGAGTTTGTTATTTTGAAATAGTGCTGGTATGTACTATTTACTCAGAAACAGAAAAGAGATGAAGATTTCTGTTTGTATGAGGAAAATGATTTTAGCAACCGTCACTAAAATCCATGGCTGTTCCACACAGGACTGTTGAGAGCAATTAACTTCAGTTGGGGGAACAGTGAGCAGTCTCTTGCTGCTTGAGGTATGACACATTCTAACAAGACGATGTAATGCTGGAAGCTGTCATTTTCCCTCTGGGATCCGGTAAGCCATGTTTATTACGATTGTAAATAAGGGCTTCAAAAAGGGCTTATTAAGACTGTAGACTTTTTTTGGGCTAAATCGATTGATTATTAACACATATTTAGCCTTGAGGAATCATTTTATCTGGGTATTTTGATATAATAATATCGGCAGGCACTGTTTTAGACTCCTTATTCTTTAGGGGCTTTCCCAAAGCATAGGCAGAGCCTCATTTTCGCGCCGGTGTTGCGCACTTGTTTTTGAGAGGCATGGCATGCAGTCGCATGTGAGAGGAGCTCTGATACTTAGAAAAGACTTTCTGAAGGCGTCATTTGGTATCGTATTCCCCTTGGGGCTTGGTTGGGTCTCAGCAAAGCAGATACCAGGGACTGTAAAGGGGTTAAAGTTCAAAACGGCTCCGGTTCCGTTATTTTAAGGGTTAAAGCTTCCAAATTTGGTGTGCAATACTTTTAAGGCTTTAAGACACTGTGGTGAAAATTTGGTGAATTTTGAACAATTCCTTCATGTTTTTTCGCATTTGCAGTAATAAAGTGTGTTCAGTTTAAAATTTAAAGTGACAGTAACGGTTTTATTTTAAAACGTTTTTTGTACTTGTTATCAAGTTTATGCCTGTTTAACATGTCTGAACTACCAGATAGACTGTGTTCTGAATGTGGGGAAGCCAGAATTCCTATTCATTTAAATAAATGTGATTTATGTGACAATGACAATGATGCCCAAGATGATTCCTCAAGTGAGGGGAGTAAGCATGGTACTGCATCATTCCCTCCTTCGTCTACACGAGTCTTGCCCACTCAGGAGGCCCCTAGTACATCTAGCGCGCCAATACTCCTTACTATGCAACAATTAACGGCTGTAATGGATAATTCTGTCAAAAACATTTTAGCCAAAATGAACACTTATCAGCGTAAGCGCGACTGCTCTGTTTTAGATACTGAAGAGCATGACGACGCTGATATTAATATTTCTGAAGGGCCCCTAACTCAGTCTGATGGGGCCAGGGAGGTTTTGTCTGAGGGAGAAATTACTGATTCAGGGAACATTTCTCAACAAGCTGAACCTGATGTGATTGCATTTAAATTTAAGTTGGAACATCTCCGCATTCTGCTTAAGGAGGTATTATCCACTCTGGATGATTGTGACAAGTTGGTCATCCCAGAGAAACTATGTAAAATGGACAAGTTCCTAGAGGTGCCGGGGCTCCCAGAAGCTTTTCCTATACCCAAGCGGGTGGCGGACATTGTTAATAAAGAATGGGAAAGGCCCGGTATTCCTTTCGTCCCTCCCCCCATATTTAAAAAATTGTTTCCTATGGTCGACCCCAGAAAGGACTTATGGCAGACAGTCCCCAAGGTCGAGGGAGCGGTTTCCACTTTAAACAAACGCACCACTATACCCATAGAGGATAGTTGTGCTTTCAAAGATCCTATGGATAAAAAAATTAGAAGGTTTGCTTAAAAAGATGTTTGTTCAGCAGGGTTACCTTCTACAACCAATTTCATGCATTGTCCCTGTCGCTACAGCCGCATGTTTCTGGTTCGATAAGCTGATAAAGGCGGTCGACAGTGATTCTCCTCCTTATGAGGAGATTATGGACAGAATCAATGCTCTCAAATTGGCTAATTCTTTCACCCTAGACGCCACTTTGCAATTGGCTAGGTTAGCGGCTAAGAATTCTGGGTTTGCTATTGTGGCGCGCAGAGCGCTTTGGTTGAAATCTTGGTCGGCTGATGCGTCTTCCAAGAACAAGCTACTTAACATTCCTTTCAAGGGGAAAACGCTGTTTGGCCCTGACTTGAAAGAGATTATCTCGGATATCACTGGGGGTAAGGGCCACGCCCTTCCTCAGGATCGGCCTTTCAAGGCAAAAAATAAACCTAATTTTCGTCCCTTTCGTAGAAACGGACCAGCCCAAAGTGCTACGTCCTCTAAGCAAGAGGGTAATACTTCTCAAGCCAAGCCAGCTTGGAGACCAATGCAAGGCTGGAACAAGGGAAAGCAGGCCAAGAAACCTGCCACTGCTACCAAGACAGCATGAAATGTTGGCCCCCGATCCGGGACCGGATCTGGTGGGGGGCAGACTCTCTCTCTTCGCTCAGGCTTGGGCAAGAGATGTTCTGGATCCTTGGGCGCTAGAAATAGTCTCCCAAGGTTATCTTCTGGAATTCAAGGGACTTCCCCCAAGGGGGAGGTTCCACAGGTCTCAGTTGTCTTCAGACCACATAAAAAGACAGGCATTCTTACATTGTGTAGAAGACCTGTTAAAAATGGGAGTGATTCATCCCGTTCCATTAAGAGAACAAGGGATGGGGTTCTACTCCAATCTGTTTATAGTTCCCAAAAAAGAGGGAACGTTCAGACCAATCTTAGATCTCAAGATCTTAAACAAGTTTCTCAAGGTTCCATCGTTCAAGATGGAAACTATTCGAACTATTCTTCCTTCCATCCAGGAAGGTCAATTCATGACCACGGTGGATTTAAAGGATGCGTATCTACATATTCCTATCCACAAGGAACATCATCGGTTCCTGAGGTTCGCATTCCTGGACAAACATTACCAGTTTGTGGCGCTTCCTTTCGGATTAGCCACTGCTCCAAGGATTTTCACAAAGGTACTAGGGTCCCTTCTAGCTGTGCTAAGACCAAGGGGCATTGCTGTAGTACCTTACTTGGACGACATTCTGATTCAAGCGTCGTCCCTTCCTCAAGCAAAGGCTCACACGGACATTGTCCTGGCCTTTCTCAGATCTCACGGATGGAAAGTGAACGTGGAAAAGAGTTCTCTATCTCCGTCAACAAGGGTTCCCTTCTTGGGAACAATAATAGACTCCTTAGAAATGAGGATTTTTCTGACAGAGGCCAGAAAAACAAAACTTCTAGACTCTTGTCGGATACTTCATTCCGTTCCTCTTCCATAGCTCAGTGCATGGAAGTGATCGGGTTGATGGTAGCGGCAATGGACATAGTTCCTTTTGCACGCATTCATCTAAGACCATTACAACTGTGCATGCTCAGTCAGTGGAATGGGGACTATACAGACTTGTCTCCGAAGATACAAGTAAATCAGAGGACCAGAGACTCACTCCGTTGGTGGCTGTCCCTGGACAACCTGTCACGAGGGATGACATTCCGCAGACCAGAGTGGGTCATTGTCACGACCGACGCCAGTCTGATGGGCTGGGGCGCGGTCTGGGGATCCCTGAAAGCTCAGGGTCTTTGGTCTCGGGAAGAATCTCTTCTACCGATAAATATTCTGGAACTGAGAGCGATATTCAATGCTCTCAGGGCTTGGCCTCAGCTAGCGAGGGCCAAGTTCATACGGTTTCAATCAGACAACATGACAACTGTTGCGTACATCAACCATCAGGGGGGAACAAGGAGTTCCCTGGCGATGGAAGAAGTGACCAAAATCATTCTATGGGCGGAGTCTCACTCCTGCCACCTGTCTGCTATCCACATCCCAGGAGTGGAAAATTGGGAAGCGGATTTTCTGAGTCGTCAGACATTGCATCCGGGGGAGTGGGAACTCCATCCGGAAATCTTTGCCCAAGTCACTCAGCTGTGGGGCATTCCAGACATGGATCTGATGGCCTCTCGTCAGAACTTCAAAGTTCCTTGCTACGGGTCCAGATCCAGGGATCCCAAGGCGGCTCTAGTGGATGCACTAGTAGCGCCTTGGACCTTCAAACTAGCTTATGTGTTCCCGCCGTTTCCTCTCATCCCCAGGCTGGTAGCCAGGATCAATCAGGAGAGGGCGTCGGTGATCTTGATAGCTCCTGCGTGGCCACGCAGGACTTGGTACGCAGATCTGGTGAATATGTCTTCGGCTCCTCCTTGGAAGCTACCTTTGAGACGAGACCTTCTTGTTCAGGGTCCGTTCGAACATCCGAATCTGGTTTCACTCCAGCTGACTGCTTGGAGATTGAACGCTTGATCTTATCGAAGCGAGGATTCTCAGATTCTGTTATCGATACTCTTGTTCAGGCCAGAAAGCCTGTAACTAGAAAGATTTACCACAAAATTTGGAAAAAATATATCTGTTGGTGTGAATCTAAAGGATTCCCTTGGGACAAGGTTAAGATTCCTAGGATTCTATCCTTCCTTCAAGAAGGATTGGAAAAAGGATTATCTGCAAGTTCCCTGAAGGGACAGATTTCTGCCTTGTCTGTGTTACTTCACAAAAAGCTGGCCGCTGTGCCAGATGTTCAAGCCTTTGTTCAGGCTCTGGTTAGAATTAAGCCTGTTTACAAACCTTTGACTCCTCCTTGGAGTCTCAATTTAGTTCTTTCAGTTCTTCAGGGGGTTCCGTTTGAACCCTTGCATTCCGTTGATATTAAGTTATTATCTTGGAAAGTTTTGTTTTTAGTTGCAATTTCTTCTGCTAGAAGAGTTTCAGAATTATCTGCTCTGCAGTGTTCTCCTCCTTATCTGGTGTTCCATGCAGATAAGGTGGTTTTACGTACTAAACCTGGTTTTCTTCCAAAAGTTGTTTCTAACAAAAACATTAACCAGGAGATTATCGTACCTTCTCTGTGTCCGAAACCAGCTTCAAAGAAGGAACGTTTGTTGCACAATTTGGATGTTGTTCGCGCTCTAAAATTCTATTTAGATGCTACAAAGGATTTTAGACAAACATCTTCCTTGTTTGTTGTTTATTCCGGTAAAAGGAGAGGTCAAAAAGCAACTTCTACCTCTCTCTCTTTTTGGATTAAAAGCATCATCAGATTGGCTTACGAGACTGCCGGACGGCAGCCTCCCGAAAGAATCACAGCTCATTCCACTAGGGCTGTGGCTTCCACATGGGCCTTCAAGAACGAGGCTTCTGTTGATCAGATATGTAGGGCAGCGACTTGGTCTTCACTGCACACTTTTACCAAATTTTACAAGTTTGATACTTTTGCTTCTTCTGAGGCTATTTTTGGGAGAAAGGTTTTGCAAGCCGTGGTGCCTTCCATTTAGGTGACCTGATTTGCTCCCTCCCTTCATCCGTGTCCTAAAGCTTTGGTATTGGTTCCCACAAGTAAGGATGACGCCGTGGACCGGACACACCTATGTTGGAGAAAACAGAATTTATGTTTACCTGATAAATTACTTTCTCCAACGGTGTGTCCGGTCCACGGCCCGCCCTGGTTTTTTTTTAATCAGGTCTGATAATTTATTTTCTTTAACTACAGTCACCACGGTACCATATGGTTTCTCCTATGCAAATATTCCTCCTTAACGTCGGTCGAATGACTGGGGTAGGCGGAGCCTAGGAGGGATCATGTGACCAGCTTTGCTGGGCTCTTTGCCATTTCCTGTTGGGGAAGAGAATATCCCACAAGTAAGGATGACGCCGTGGACCGGACACACCGTTGGAGAAAGTAATTTATCAGGTAAACATAAATTCTGTTTTTGCAGCTAACGCTCCCATTTTAGGAAAGTGTGAGCGAGAAAGATAATTGTGTGTATGCATGTATGTGTGAGAAAGAGGAGTGTAAGTATGTATGAGAGAGGAGTGTGTGTGAGAGAGAGAGAGGAGTGTGTGCATATGAGAGACAAAAGTTTGTATGTGAGAGAGAGAGAGAGAGAGAGAGAGAGGAGTGTGTGTACGTATGTATGTGAGAGAGAAAGGAGTCAATGTATGCAAGAGAGAGGAGTGTGTGTGTGTGTGTGTGAGAGAGAGGAGTGTGTGTGTGTCAGAGAGAGGAGTGTGTGTGTATGTATGTGAGAGAGAGAAAGGAGTCAATGTATGTAAGAGAGAGGAGTGTGTGTGATAGAGGGAGTGTGCATGTATGTTTGTAAGAGAGAGAGAGGAGTGTGTGTATGTATGTGTGAGAAAGAGGAGTGTATGTATGAGAGAGAGAGAGGAGTGTGTGTGTGTGAGAGAGAGGAGTGTGCATATGAGAGAGAGAGGAGTGTGTGTATGTATGTGAGAGAGAGAAAGGAGTCAATGTATGTAAGAGAGAGGAGTGTGTGTATGTGAGAGAAAGGAGTCAATGTATGTAAGAGAGAGGAGTGTGTGTATGTATGTGAGAGAGAGAAAGGAGTCAATGTATGTAAGAGAGAGGAGTGTGTGTGTGTGTGTGTGTGAGAGAGAGGATTGCATTTATGTGAGAGAGAGGAGTGTGTGTGTGAGAGAGAGGAGTGTGTGCATGCATGTTTGTAAGAGAGAGAGAGGAGTGTGTGTATGTATGTGTGAGAAAGAGGAGTGTATGTATGAGAGAGAGAGGACTGTGTGTGTGTGAGAGAGGAGTGTGCATATGAGAGAGAGGAGTGTGTGTATGTGAGAGAGAGAGAGAGAGAAAGGAGTCAATGTATGTAAGAGAGAGGAGTGTGTGTGTGAGAGAGAGGGAGTGTGTGCATGTATGTTTGTAAGAGAGAGAGGAGTGTGTGTATGTATGTGTGAGAGAGAGGTGTGTGTGGGATCTTGCAAAGTCAGAAATATTGATAAATATTTAAGTAATCATTACAAGCTTAATTAGGCTGACCCCAATTTTTTTCTTTTGATTTTTATTCGTTCTCTTGCAATCTTTATTTGAAAAAAAAGGCATCTAAGCTTTTTTTTTGGTTCAGACCTCTGGACAGTATTTTTTTTATTGGTGGATCAATGTATCCACCAATCAGCAAGAACAACCCAGGTTGTTCACCAAAAAAGGGCCGGCATCTAAACTTATATTCTTGCATTTCAAATAAAGATACCAAAAGAATGAAGAAAATTTGATAATAGGAGTAAATTAGAAAGTTGCTTAAAATTTCATGCTCTATCTTAATCATGAAAGAAAACAAATTGGGTTTAGTGTCCCTTTAAGTGAATTTTTAATACCGTGTTGCTTTATAACTTACAATACCCATTTTACTAATTTACTTGCACTATAGTTTATTCCTTAAGACAACCTGGTTGACAACTTCTGAACAAGCAAATTTGAGTCACGTGTCCTTATTTTCTAGTCACAACATGGGCTAGGCAGGAAGTTATTTCAACTATTGTGAGACTTGTATGAGAGCTTGCGTCTATCCCTAATAATTATAAACTTAATAAGTACATTAAAAAATGTTTTATTCTTAATAAAAGTGTATAACTTGTGTTTTTTAATTTTAAGTATGACACCGTTAAAATTTGGGGGTGAAAAAGTGGGCAATTTGGAATTTTCTTGGCACCACTAGCTCTTTTGCATGTTTTTTTTTTTTTATATATATTTGCTAATATATATGGCCCTGGGACGGATCCTTTACACTATTCCCTTGCTGTTTTGCGAGCGTTGGCTTTTTTTGCGTGCTTAGTTTGTATTTTGTGCGCTGGCCTTTAGATTTACAGGTGTCACAGTTGTGCACGTCGGGTTAACTCTTGTCGGGTTAGCACATGTCCTTTTAGTCTTTCTATAATTCACTTGTGCATTGGCGGGTTTGTGCACGTTCGTCCTCGGCTATGCGCTCGTCGGGTTTTGGCGCGCTAAATTTCTTTTTAGGTATTAGTTTTTTTTGCATGCTTTTTTTCTAGCTAATAAGCGTCATCTGTCCTCGGATGTTATGTTAAAGGGCCATAATACCCAAATGTTTAAACACTTGAAAGCTGATTAGAAAATATCACCTGAACATCTCTATGTAAAAAAGAGAGATATTTTACCTCAAAAGTTCCTCAGTAGCCACCTCCCATTGTAAAGGATTTTTAAGAAGCATATTAGTGTGTCTGTCCCGGGACACCTGAAAGGATGAGCTTCGTGCACTCTCATATTATTTCACCAATCAGGTAAAGGAAGCTTACTATGAAATCTCATGAGAGTTAAGTCAAATCTCATGAGATCACAGTAAGAGTTCATGACCTAAGCACTGCTGATGCTGATTGGCTGCTGTTCATTTTTTACCTGCAGCTGGGAGCAGCTGAGTATAACTTTTTACACAGAACTTACTCTGCTGAGCTGAGGAAATTGTGAGGTAAAATATCTTCCTTTTTACATAGAGATACTCAGGTGATATTTTCCTGTCAGATTTTTACAGTTATACTGCATCAGTTTCAAGTGATTTATCATATGAGTATTATGTCCCTTTAATTCACCTACTGTTTGTTCATTACAGGAGAATACTGACAAAGGTAACTTTTTGGGGTTTTTCAAATAGATTCAGTATCCATTAGTCATGAGCAGAGAAGAATACAATTGGTGTCAGCTTGTGTGAACCTTAAGTCTCTCTCGTTTCCCTCAGTGGCTTTGTGCAGTTCTAGTTCTCATGATTACAGCTTTATATGCAATTCCATGTGCTCGTTTTCACATGAGGCCTCTTCAGCTTTGTATGCTGCGTCAATGGTACAGAAATTATATTAAGCTGTCTTAAAGGATTTTTTTTAATCCCAGTACAAGCCAGTCTCTAACTTGCTGGCTGGATCCTTTGTTTATTATTCAGGTTTTTTTTTTTGGTCATCCTACCTGGATTGTGATCACTATAGATGCAAGTCTTTTTGGGTCTCTCAGAGCACAGGGAGTTTGGGATCCTCGGGAGGTGAGGTTACGAATCAATGTTCTAGAACTCTGTGCAATCTTCAGGGCTCTTCAATCTTGGCTTCTGTTTAAAATAGAGTCTCATCTCTGTTTCCAGACAGACAGTTTCAAAGCAGTAGCTTATGTCAACCATCAGAGGGGGAATCACAGTTCCCTGGCAATGATGGAGGTGTCTCAAATTCTCATATGGGCAGAAACCAATTCTTGTCTAGTCTCTGCCATTCTTATCCATGGGTGAACAACTGGGAGGCAGACTTTCTCAGTCGTCAATCTCTACATCTAGGGGAGTGGTCATTCATCTCTAATCCTGATTGCCCCAGCATCGCCTCTCAGGATTTGGTATGCGGATCTGGTTCAGATGTCCATTTGCCTTCCTTGGCCTTTTCCTCTGCAGTCGGACCTTCTGTCCCAAGGTTTGTTTTTCCAAACAAAAAAGTCTCTGAACTTGATGGCTTTCTCTGATTCTGTGATTGAAATCTTGATACAGGCTCGTAAACCTGTAACTAAGAGAATCTATTGCAAGGTATGGAAGGCCTTTATTTCTAGGTGTATAGATCATAATTTTTTTCCCTACCATTCTTTCAGAGTTCCTAGGATTTTTCAGTTTTTGCAGGATTGTCTGAAAAAGAGCCTATCTGCCAGTTCCCTAAAGGCGCAGATTTCTGCTCTTTCAGTTTTATTCCACAGAAAGATTGCTAATCTTCCTGATATTCATAGTTTTGTTCAGGCTCTGGTCTGTATTAAACCTGTAATCATGCCAATTTCTCCTCCATGGAATCTTAACATGGTGCTAAGGGTTTTGCAGGCTTCTCCTTTTGAACCAATGCATAAGATGTACATTAAACTACTTTTTTGAAAATGTGTTTTCTTTTTGTTTTTTCTTCTGCTAGAAGAGTTTCTAAGTTATCTGCTCTTTCTTGTGATCCTCAAGATTTTTCATTAGTATAAGGCTGTTTTAAAGGGACAGTCTAGTCCAAAACTAACTTTCATTATTCAGATAGGGCATGTCATTTTAAACAATTTTCCAATTTACTTCTATCACCAATTTTGCTTTGTTCTCTTGGTATTCTTAGTTGAAATCTTTTTTTAAAGCTAAATCTAGGAGGTTCATATGCTAATTTCGAAGCCCTTGAAGGCCGCCTCTTAGCTCAGGGCATTTTGACAGTTTTTCACAACTAGAGGGTGTTAGTTCATGTGTTTCATATAGTTAACACTGTGCTCACGCACATGGAGTTCCTAGGAGCCAGCACCGATTGGCTAAAATGCAAGTCTGTCAAAAGAACTGAAATAAGGGGCAGTTTGCAGAGGCTTAGATACAAGATAATCACAGAGGTAAAAAGTGTATTAATATAACTCTGTTGGTTATGGAAAACTAGGGAATGGGTAATAAAGGGATTATCTATCTTTTAAAACAATAAATATTCTGGTGTAAACTGTCCCTTTAAGGACCTAATTTGATTTTTTTTTCTAAGATAGTTTCTTCAGACAATCTTGGAAACAACAGAGAGATTGTTGTTCCTCCTTTGTGTTCTAATCCTAAGAAAGAGCTTTGCATTCTTTGGATGTTGTTAGGGCATTGCAATATTACATTGATGCTACTAAGGACTTTACATAAACTTCTAGTTTGTGCCTTCCTTTTTCTGTCCCCAGGGAGGGGATAGAAAGCTTCTGCTTTTTTTAGCCTCCTGGGTGAAACATTTGATTCACAAAGCTTACTTGGAGCCAGGCAAGCCTCCACCGCAGTGGATAACTGCTCATTCTACTAGGTCAGTTGCCAAATTCTACCATTCAGACAGCTGTCTGTTTTGATTTATTTTTTTATGTGCATTCAAAAAACAAATTTATATTATTGGGGTTGTGATTTTTTTTTTTCTGTGAAAAAATATATTTTTTAAATCCCTCCCTTTGTTATTACTTGTGGACTCCACAGCTTGGGTATTAGTTACCAAGAGTAATGAATCTTGGACTTTCACCACCTGTATGATTAAAAACATAATTAATGCTTACCTTTATAAATTAATTTCTTTCATGGTGGCAAGAGTCTATAAGATCCCACCCCTATGTTTTTTTTAGGTCAGTTTTTTCTTCAGCACATCTTTTTTTCCTGCTCCTTTTATGGCTCTTATTCCATTTTCTTTTTTTTTTTTTAAATACATTTTTATTAGATTTTATACATAATTAGACACAAAACAGGAGCCAAAAGAAAAACAAAAAATAGGAAAATACAATTTGTCAGTATGACATCACGGCCTCCATTACATATGCAGCGACGCCGGCAAAATCCTCCGCCGCCAGATTTTGCATGATTTTGGTATTACATATACGGCGTAGCATACAAGTTACGCGCGTATATTTCACCCGTCGCCCGCAATCATTACTCCCATAGGCTAACATAGAACCGCGTCGTAAATCGGTATCCAATATCCAGCGCAAGGACTTACGTGGCAAAAATGGAGAAATCTTACTCCATTTTTACCTCGCCATGAAAGGCAGCCGCAGCAAGCCTTGCGCTGAGTATTGGAGCAGCGTAACTTCCGAAAATGCTTGCAAAAATAAACTAACACCTAAAGCATGCGCAGTGTCTATCTACCTGTTAACCGCAATACGGAGCCATGGAGCGTGGAGGATCCTCTTCATACGATCTCCGCCGTACACTGAACAGGAATTCAAGGTACGCGATTAAAAATGGTGTCCCTTGAATTCCTCCATGTCTCAAAATTAAATCAATGTAAATATTTGCCTAGGAAATTAGTACATCTAGGCAAGTACCCCGCTTGCTTTTCCCCAGAAATTCTTAATATACAATGTTTCCAATGCACAAAAGAATCGTGGGTAAGATATGCAAATTGCTGTCATAATCCTTTTTAAAAGGATCGCTGTGTCAAAACAGTATTTTTGAAGCAAAAAAACTGAGAATTTGCATATCTAATTTGCATATCTTACCCACAATTCTTTTGTGCATTGGAAACGTATATTAAGAATTTCTGGGGAAAAGCAAGCGGGGTACTTGCCTAGATGTACTAATTTCCTATGCAAATGTTTACATTGATTTAATTTTGAGACATGGAGGATTTTAATTTCAGTTTTTTATCTCCCCCATAATTTTAATGAATTTTGGTTTAACCATGAAAATAGCTTTTCCAATGCAGCAACCAGAAATCTATCTCCTACTGATGAGTTCCAAAAAGAACGAAACAGGCTTGTCTAGTGAGTGATTTCTGGTTTGCTGTCATAATCCTGTTTAAAAGGATCGCTGTGTCAAAACAGTATTTTTGAAGCAAAAAAACTGAGAATTTGCATATCTTACCCACAATTCTTTTGTGCATTGGAAACATTGTATATTAAGAATTTCTGGGGAAAAGCAAGCGGGGTACTTGCCTAGATGTACTAATTTCCTATGCATATATTTACATTGATTTAATTTTTGAGACATGGAGGATTTTAATTTCAGTTTTTTATCTCCCCCCATAATTTTAATGAATTTTGGTTTAACCATGAAAATAGATTTTCCAATGCAGCAACCAGAAATCTATCTCCTACTGATGAGTTCCAAAAGGAACGAAACAGGCTTGCCTAGTGAGTGATTTCTGGTTTGCTGTCATAATCCTGTTTAAAAGGATGGCTGTGTCAAAACAGTATTTTTGAAGCAAAAAAACTGAGAATTTGCATATCTAATTTGCATATCTTACCCACAATTCTTTTGTGCATTGGAAACATTGTATATTAAGAATTTCTGGGGAAAAGCAAGCGGGGTACTTGCCTAGATGTACTAATTTCCTATGCAAATATTTACATTGATTTAATTTTGAGACATGGAGTATTTTAATTTCAGTTTTTTATCTCCCCCCATAATTTTAATATATATATCTATATATATATATATATATCTCAATCCAAATAGAGAAAAAGCGCTCACAGCCCATATGTAAAATATCAAAAAGTTTATTGGGACATTTAAAAACAGAAAATAGTCCAAACAAGGACAATGATAAAATATATATAGAAATTAAGATAGTGGAAAAAAATTATTCTAATCCCCTCTCGCTCAAACATTCTCTTTTGAGATTTAAGTAATCTGGAACTCTCCTCTTAGGATGGCTTCCTGTTCGTGTGTGTGTATATATATATATATATATATATATATATATAATGGTAAATAAATGGCAGCACTCACGCAGCATCATATTTGTTCTTGAATTACTAGTAAATGCCAGTAAGTCGTCAGCATAAAGTACTACTTGAAACCCCCTTTCCCCAATTTTGATTCCTTCTATATTCTCTCTAATTGTGATCGCTAAAGGTTCTATCGCTAGATTAAAAAAAAAAGGGGTGATAATGGGCATCCCTGCCTTGTCCCTTTTGTTAATTGGAAACGGGGATATATCTCCATTAATAATTAGAGCAGATTGAGGACCACTATATAGGTGTTTGATAAAATGAAGAATATAACCTTTTAAACCAAATTTTTCCAGAGTATTGTATAGATGACCCCAGCTCACGTAGTCGAAAAGCCTTCTTCGCATCAACTGATATAATAGCTCTATCTGGATTAGCTTTATACTATATGAATCATTTGAGAAGTCCAAAGTAAGAAGGACTTTTCTTATATTAGAGATTTGCATGTGTATTATCTTTGACCTGGATTTTGAATCCTCCAAATGTCTTTTAAATTAAGACATGTTCTAAGTTTTCTAAGGATTTTAATTACTCTATAATGGTTTCCATGTTTTTTTTTAATTCTTATCTAATCTATCTATTGGCAGTTGTGAAATTAGGTTGAAGCCTCCTCCTATTATCAATTTGTTATTCATATAATCTGTAAGTTTTCTAATAATTTTATCCCAGAATAATTTGTCTGGAGTATTTGGACCATAGACTAAATTTGGCTTTCCTATTTTAATACATAAGATATATCTCCGCCTGGATCTATGTCTTTTTTTCAATTGTCTCATAATTAAGTTATTTATGTAAAATAATAGCTACCCCTCTTTTCAACCTATTTTTAATTTTATAATCTCTTTAGTTCTTAAGTATGTTTCCTGTAACAGCGCAATATGAGTTTTCAAGCTACTTAGATGTTTCAAGATAAGTTTCCTCTTTATCGGTGTTACAACACCTCGAACATTCCATGAAATCAAATTTGTACAGATCATATTCTACTTATACATATGATAAACACACAGAGGTAGATTCATACTGCATATAAGTAGCGAGAGGGCAGAAGAAACAACAACAGAAAAAAAAACATATGTAACAAGTAAACAGACATATCTAGTCTTAAAGGGTTTTAAGATTTTTTTTTGCTTCATCCACGGTATTGAATGTAAAAGTCTCACCCTCTTTTTTAACCTTCAATATTGCAGGGTATATTATATATGCTGTTAAACCTGTTTTTATTATATTGGAGCAAATACTAGCCATTTCTTTTCTATTTACAGTAGTCTCATATGAAAAATCTTGGAATATAAGGATGATATTCTCCCCCAATTTTACTTCCTTTTGTTTTTTTATAATGGAACAGAATATCCAGCGTATCCTGATAGCGTAACAATTTTGCTATTACTGGTCTTGAGACCTGATTTGCTGTTTGAACCTTATGTATCTGCCCAATCCTATGAGCTCTTTCCTCTCTTATTGAGGCTTTTGCATTTGGTATTTCTTATAATTTAGGTAGTTTTTAAGATATGAAATCAGAGGCCAGAGGAATAAATTGATTCAGGGATATCAATGAACCGTAAATGGTTTCTTCTTGATCGGTCCTCAAGTTCAACAATTTTAGCCTGTAATTTCAATACCAAAGAATCTTGTTGTAAATTTTTCTTTGACTAGTATATTAACTCTGTCTTTGAGTTTTGATACTCGGGACTCAACCTCATTCAGTCTTTTGTTAAATTTTTTAACATCGCCTGTTTGCAAAGATAGATTTTGAGTCAAGTTATCGAGCTGGGGGCGAGTAAATTCTAATTCTTGCTTTAGAAAGTCAAATTGCAGAGCTATTAGGTCTTGCTAAGTTTTGTGAGCCAGGTGCAAGAGAGAAAGATTTTGTAAGGTCCAGAGAGCTTTCTTGGTATGTGCTGGTAATTATTTTAGCTTTTGTGTCTTTCTCTTTGTTATCTTTGGATTTTGGAGGCATATTTGGTGATCTTGGATTAAGTGAGGTTACAAATTTCTCCATTAAAAAAAAAATAATAAGAGGAGAGGGGGAGGTGTGTGAGTGAGGAAAGCTTCAGAAGAAGCAGTGTGAGAAAAGTGATATAAGCGAAATTAATGAGGCCTAGTGTGCGGAAATGGCAGGTGAGAAAAAAATGTAGTGTGTGAGGAGAGTACCTATGAAAAAATGTGTATTTAGATGGAAATGATGGGTGAGAATGTGATGTGAGGGAGATGAATGGGTCCTAAGGTGCTAAAAAAAAGGGGGGGGGGGCAGGTGTGGCAAGTGTGATATGTGGGAATGTGACCTAAAGTGCTAAAAAAGCAGGTAGGCAAGTGTTCTTTAAAAAAAATATTCAATATTTCACCAAGATTCTGCATTCTCTGTTATACCAGATCTTTGGTCTAACACCCATATAGATGGGGTGACAAAATACAAAACTTAGTTAACTTGTATTTGTAATTAGCTGAGATGTTATTAACAGCTATTCAGAGACAGAGAGTTTTTTCCAGATGTCACTACTAACTCTGACTCTTCGTATATTTAAGCTGTCTTCTAATACTGACCCATAATACAAAAAGGATTTCTGATAGATATCAATTCTATGTCAAATTCTATTTGAAGTAGGGTTTGTAAGTGTCTGATTTTAGTGAACCCCCTCAAGGACAATCTTTACCAACACAAGTGTAGAGTCAATAGTCATTTAAATTCCATAATCTTAAAATAATAAAGCAAAAATACAACCATTAGTAATTTATAGACAGTGTCAGAACACAGTTCTTCTTTTCTGGCTGTCTCTATGTCAGGTTCTTTTGCCAATAACTTTCTATATAACTAAATATCAACATTCTTCACTTAACAATTAAACACATACTCTTCTTCTTTTCTTCCCTTCCTTTTATTCTAGCGATCCATCTCAGGAATATATATATATATATATATATATATATATATATATATATACATATACACACACACACAGTGGGGCAAAAAAGTATTTAGTCAGCCACCAATTGTGCAAGTTCTCCCACTTAAGAAGATGAGAGAGGCCTGTAATTTTCATCATAGGTATACCTCAACTATGAGAGACAAAATGTGGAAACAAATCCAGACAATCACATTGTCTGA
This sequence comes from Bombina bombina, assembly GCF_027579735.1. Classification (NCBI taxonomy): domain Eukaryota; kingdom Metazoa; phylum Chordata; class Amphibia; order Anura; family Bombinatoridae; genus Bombina; species Bombina bombina. Next base: position 205,187,548 of record NC_069501.1, on the reverse strand, counting down.
TTGGGAAATAATTTATTTGCAAATTATGGTGGAAAATAAGTATTTGGTCACCTACAAACAAGCAAGATTTCTGGCTCACACAGACCTGTATCTTCTTCTTTAAGAGTCTCCTCTGTCCTCCACTCATTACCTGTATTAATGGCACCTGTTTGAACTTGTTATCAGTATAAAAGACACCTGTCCACAACCTCAAACAGTCACACTCCAAAATCCACTATGGTGAAGACCAAAGAGCTGTCGAAGGACACCAGAAAGAGAATTGTAGACCTGTTCCAGGCTGGGAAGACTGAATCTGCAATAGGCAAGCAGCTTGGTGTGAAGAATCAACTGTGGGAGCAATAATTAGAAAATGGAAGACATACAAGACCACTGATAATCTCCCTCGATCTGGGGCTCCACGCAAGATCTCACCCCGTGGGGTCAAAATGATCACACAAGAACGGTGAGCAAACATCCCAGAACCACATGGGGGGACATAGTGAATGACCTGCAGAGAGCTGGGACCAACGTAACAAAGGCTACCATCAGTAACACACTATGCCGCCAGGGACTCAGATCCTGCAGTGCCAGAAGTGTCAGCCTGCTTAAGCCAGCACATGTCCGGGCCCGTCTGAAGTATGCTAGAGAGCATTTGGATGATCCAGAAGCGGATTGGGAGAATGTCATATGGTCAGATGAAACCAAAGTAGAACTGTTTGGTAGAAACACAACTTGTCGTGTTTGGAGGAGAGAGAACACCATACCTACTGTGAAGCATTGGGGTGGCAACATCATGCTTTGGGGCTATTTCTCTGCAAAGGGAATAGGACAACTGATCGGTGTACATGAAAGAATGAATGGGGCCATGTATCGTGAGATTTTGAGTGCAAACCTCCTTCCATCAGCAAGGGCATTGAAGATGAAATGTGGCTGGGTCTTTCAGCATGACAATGATCCCAAATACCCCGCCCGGGCAATGAAGGAGTGGCTTCGTAAGAAGCATTTTAAGGTCCTGGAGTGGCCTAGCCAGTCTCCAGATCTCAACCCCATAGAAAACCTTTGGAGGGAGTTGAAAGTCTGTGTTGCCCAGCAACAGCCCCAAAACATCACTGCTCTAGAGGAGATCTGCATGCAGGAATGGGCCAACATATCAGCAACAGTGTGTGACAACCTTGTGAAGACTTTTGAAAACGTTTGACCTCTGTCATTGCCAACAAAGGATATATAACAAAGTATTGAGATGAACTTTTGATATTGACCAAATACTTATTTTCCACCATAATTTGCAAATAAATTCTTTCCAAATCAGACAATGTGATTGTCTGGATTTGTTTCCACATTTTGTCTCTCATAGTTGAGGTATACCTATGATGAAAATTACAGGCCTCTCTCATCTTCTTAAGTGGGAGAACTTGCACAATTGGTGGCTGACTAAATACTTTTTTGCCCCACTGTGTGTGTGTGTATATATATATATATTTCTCTTGTTAAGTGTAGTCAGTCCACGGGTCATCCATTACTTATGGAATATATCTCTTCCCCAACAGGAAGTTGCAAGAGGATCACCCAAGCAGTGCTGCTATATAGCTCCTCCCCTCACATGTCATATTCAGTCATTCTCTTGCAACCTAACTAAAGATAGGTCGCTGTGAGAGGTCTGTGGTGTTTTTTAACTTATGTGTTTCCACCATTTCCGTTGCTTCCTCGACTGATTGCCAGGATCAAACAGGAGAGAGCATCGGTGATTCTGATAGTGCCTGCGTGGCCACGCAGGACCTGGTATGCAGACCTAGTGGACATGTCGTCCTGTCCACCATGGTCTCTGCCTCTGAGACAGGACCTTCTAATTCAGGGTCCTTTCAACCATCCAAATCTAATTTCTCTGAGGCTGACTGCATGGAGATTGAACGCTTGATTCTTGTCTTTTCTATAAGAGGGTTTAGAAAAGGGCTTATCTGCTAGTTCGTTAAAGGGACAGATTTCTGCTCTGTCTATTCTTCTACACAAACGTCTGGCTGAAGTTCCAGATGTTCAGGCTTTTTGTCAGGCTTTAGCTAGGATTAAGCCTGTGTTTAAGACTGTTGCTCCGCCGTGGAGCTTAAACTTAGTTCTTAACGTTCTTCAAGGCGTTCCATTTGAACCCCTTCATTCCATTGATATCAAGCTGTTATCCTGGAAAGTTCTGTTTTTGATGGCTATTTCCTCGGCTCGAAGAGTCTCTGAGTTATCTGCCTTACATTGTGATTCTCCTTATCTGATTTTTCATTCAGACAAGGTAGTTCTGCGTACTAAACCTGGGTTCTTACCTAAGGTAGTTACTAACAGGAATATCAATCAAGAGATTGTAGTTCCATCATTGTGTCCTAACCCTTCTTCAAAGAAGGAACGACTTTTGCATAATCTGGACGTAGTCCGTGCCCTGAAGTTCTATTTGCAGGCAACTAAAGATTTTCGTCAAACTTCTTCCCTGTTTGTCGTTTACTCTGGACAGAGGAGAGGTCAAAAGGCTTCGGCTACCTCTCTCTCTTTTTGGCTTCGTAGCATAATACGTTTAGCCTATGAGACTGCTGGACAGCAGCCTCCTGAAAGGATTACAGCTCATTCTACTAGAGCTGTGGCTTCCACCTGGGCCTTTAAAAATGAGGCCTCTGTTGAACAGATTTGCAAGGCTGCAACTTGGTCTTCACTTCACACTTTTTCAAAATTTTACAAATTTGACACTTTTGCTTCTTCGGAGGCTGTTTTTGGGAGAAAGGTGCTTCAGGCAGTGGTTCCTTCCGTTTAAAGTTCCTGCCTTGTCCCTCCCTTCATCCGTGTACTTTAGCTTTGGTATTGGTATTCCATAAGTAATGGATGACCCGTGGACTGACTACACTTAACAAGAGAAAACATAATTTATGCTTACCTGATAAATTTATTTCTCTTGTAGTGTAGTCAGTCCACGGCCCGCCCTGTCTTTAAGGCAGATCTAAATTTTAATTAAACTCCAGTCACCACTGCACCCTATGGTTTCTCCTTTCTCGTCTGGTTTTGGTCGAATGACTGAATATGACATGTGAGGGGAGGAGCTATATAGCAGCTCTGCTTGGGTGATCCTCTTGCAACTTCCTGTTGGGGAAGAGATATATTCCATAAGTAATGGATGACCCGTGGACTGACTACACTACAAGAGAAATACAATTATCAGGTAAGCATAAATTATGTTATATATATATATATATATATATATATATATATATATATATATATATATATATATACACAAATTTAGGAAAGGGAGGGCACTCTCAGGATTTATATAAATAGAATATCATTTATTTTTCATAATGATAACATAGATAAATCATAAGTTGACGTTTCGGCTTACAAGGAAGCCTTCATCAGGACAAATTTGAAACTGTAGAAAAAAAGAAAACACATCCAATATTTTTCCAAATTACAACAAACAATAATAATACACCCATCACCAAAATGCCAAACTTAAACTTTAAAATTAAAATTAAATGCAGGCAACCCCATGAAAACAAAACAAGCAAATACTGCAATGCTGAGAAGGCAATAACCCCTGATTATTGAAGATGAGACTTAACACGATACCACCTAGTGATTCAGACATAACGACACCCCTCAAAATAATACAATGTTAGAAGCTCATACAGGCTCCCCCAGGATAATACCTTTAAACCTTGCACACCTATGCCATAAGCTTGCTGCTAGCACCGACTAAGAACTCAGCGGTATGCACCCAGTGGGTCATACTATAGCCTCATAACAAAAACATGATATTCAAGCCTGTAGCAACAGAGCAGGCTAGAACTACCCCCACCCGGGTAGGTTTCAATAAAAGTGATAACCAAATTGATTATGTGGGCCAAAGAATTACCAGATATGTCCAGATCTGTGCATAATATCAATGGTAAAACACATATCACGACAAGCGTGCATAGTAAGTGTAATATCCATCTATGCCTGTGAATCACGTATTTAGGGTATGTCAGGGAACCCTGCTAATACCATACAGACCCCCATGCAGGGCCTAAACTTACACAGATGGATTGGGACCCCTGCCTCCTGATGAAATATCAATTTATACTAAGATATGCCCCCATATGAGATCCTAGTGAACGTGACTGACCACTTCTGACAGCTCATATAACCTCAGTTCTAAAGGAATTATAATTCCGTTAGACAACCATGCCACCAGATACATGTCTCTTAATCTGATTTTCAAACTAACAGCCAAATATAATTACACCTAATGTCCCGTAGCAAGTATAGCAGATTACATAGAAGCAAAATACTAGCCTAAGTACTTGTAGGCATACTAATGATACGCTATGCCTAATACATATTTACACAATGAGGGCAAACCTGTACCCCGTGTCAACCCATAATGAAAGAGCGAAAAAGCACCTACCTCCAATTAGCACTCTGTGCCGTACCAACGTACCAGAAGAGACAGATGCCGGTGTCGGAAACCGGAAGCCTCTTATACCCACGCCTCCTGTAACTGATTGGTCCATTACAGGGGTGTGTTTGACCACGTTGCACTCACAGCTGTTCTACCTAACTCAATTGCGGGGCGTCCCAAACCTCAAGCTAAAAAACAAAACAAAAACACCCAAACGGATATTTAAGCATCACTGTTCACAAGTGTCAGGCACAATTTTGGATTCCAACAGAACCTGAACAGAAACTCTTCTGCCCATTCTCACTAGGTCCTATGACAAGGACCCTGATGTAGATAGCCAATGAGTATAGTAGCAAAAAACCTTGCAAGCACGTAGTGCCAAGTAACATAATTATAGTGCACTAGGTTACATGTCTTTAACCAGTGAAAGAACTTAAGCCATGATACCCTCCATTGGGGCATAAGCACATAGTTAAATGACAACACCTGGAGTTTTATCCAAACCAGATAGCCATTTGTTGTCATTTAACTATGTGCTTATGCCCCAATGGAGGGTATCATGGCTTATGTTCTCTCACTGGTTAAAGACATGTAACCTAGTGCACCATAATTATGTTACTTGGCACTACGTGCTTGCGAGGTTTTTTGCTACTATACTCATTGGCTATCTACATCAGGGTCCTTGTCATAGGACCTAGTGAGAACGGGCAGAAGAGTTTCTGTTCAGGTTCTGTTGGAATCCAGAATTGCGCCTGACACTTGTGCACAGTGATGCTTAAATATCCGTTTGGGTGTTTTTGTTTGTTTTTTTAGCTTGAGGTTTGGGACGCCCCGCAATTGAGTTAGGTAGAACAGCTGTTAGTGCAATGTGGTCAAACACACCCCTGTAATGGACCAATCAGTTACAGGAGGCGTGGGTATAAGAGGCTTCCGGTTTCCGACACCGGCATCTGTCTCTTCTGGTACGTTGGTACGGCACAGAGTGCTAATTGGAGGTAGGTGCTTTTTCGCTCTTTCATTATGGGTTGACACGGGGTACAGGTTTGCCCTCATTGTGTAAATATGTATTAGGCATAGCGTATCATTAGTATGCCTACAAGTACTTAGGCTAGTACTTTGCTTCTATGTAATCTGCTATACTTGCTACAGGACATTAGGTGTAATTATATTTGGCTGTTAGTTTGAAAATCAGATTAAGAGACATGTATCTGGTGGCATGGTTGTGTAACGGAATTATAATTCCTTTAGAACTGAGGTTATATGGTAAACATGCGGTGCTACCTAGCACTATATGTAAATTAGCGCATTTGGTTGTGGGCTGTAATGTTAGACTGATTACAGGTGTGTAATTGTTCAACCTCTCCGTTTCTAGCGTTCCATGGCCCCGCATTTTTATATGAGTTAGAGGTGTCTCTGGGTCTAGGTGAGGTATTAGTCTATTTCTGAGCTGTCAGAAGCGGTCAGTCACGTTCACTAGGATCTCATATGGGGCATATCTTAGTATAAATTGATTTTTCATCAGGAGGCAGGGGTCCCAATCCATCTGTGTAAGTTTAGGCCCTGCATGGGGGTCTGTATGGTATTAGCAGTGTTCCCTGACATACCCTAAATACGTGATTCACAGGCATAGATGGCTATTACACTTACTATGCACGCTTGTCGTGATATGTGTTTTACCATTGATATTATGCACAGATCTGGACATATCTGGTAATTCTTTGGCCCACATAATCAATTTGGTTATCACTTTTATTGAAACCTACCCGGGTGGGGGTAGTTCTAGCCTGCTCTGTTGCTACAGGCTTGAATATCATGTTTTTGTTATGAGGCTATAGTATGACCCACTGGGTGCATACCGCTGAGTTCTTAGTCGGTACTAGCAGCAGGCTTATGGCATAGGTGTGCAGGGTTTAAAGGTATTATCCTGGGGGAGCCTGTATGAGCTTCTAACATTGTATTATTTTGAGGGGTGTCGTTATGTCTGAATCACTAGGTGGTATCGCGTTAAGTCTCATCTTCAATAATCAGGGGTTATTGCCTTTTCAGCATTGCAGTATTTGCTTGTTTTGTTTTCATGGGGTTGCCTGCATTTAATTTTAATTTTAAAGTTTAAGTTTGGCATTTTGGTGATGGGTGTATGTATTATTGTTTGTTGTAATTTGGCAAAATATTGGATGTGTTTTCTTTTTTTCTACAGTTTCGTATTTGTCCTGATGAAGGCTTCCTTGTAACCTGAAACGTCGACTTATGATTTATCTATGTTATCATTATGAAAAATAAATGATATTCTATTTATATAAATCCTGAGAGTGCCCTCCCTTTCCTGATTTCGTATCTACATGTTTGTAGAAGATTGCACCCAGGTCCTGTATTAAATCACCAAAGTTGGAGTGCTGGAACACGTGCGATTGGATATATATATATATATTTCTCTTGTAAGGTGTATCCAGTCCATGGATTATCCATTACTTGTGGGGATATTCTCATTCCCAACAGGAAGTTGCAAGAGGACACCCACAGCAGAGCTGCCACATAGCTCCTCCCCTAACTGCCATATCCAGTCATTCTCTTGCAACTCTCAGCAAGCATGGAGGTAGTAAGAGAGAGTGGTGAAAAATAGTTAGTTTTTTTTCTTCAATCAAAGTTTGTTATTTTTAAATGGTACTGGAGTTGTACTATTTTATCTCAGGCAGTAAATAGAAGAAGAATCTGCCTGAGTTTTCTATGATCTTAGCAGGTTGTAACTAAGATCCATTGCTGTTCTCACATATGTCTGAGGAGAGAGGTAATTTCAGTGGGAGAATGGCGTGCAGTTTACTCTGCTATGAGGTATATGCAGTTACAATTTTTTTTCTAGAATTGGAAATGCTAGAAAATGCTGCTGATACAGGATTAATGTAAGTTAAGCCTGAATACAGTGATTTAATAGCGACTGGTATCATGCTTATTCTCAGGGGTAATACCCTTATAAAAATGCAATATAAAACGTTTGCTCGCGTGTTTAATCATTTTTATATATGCTTTGGTGATAAAACTTTATTGGGGCCTAGTTTTTTCCACATGGCTGGCTTTATTTTTGCCTAGAAACAGTTTCCTGAGGCTTTCCACTGTTGTAGTATGAGTGGGAGGGGCCTATTTTAGCGCTTTTTTGCGCAGTTAAAATTACAGACTGAGACATCCAGTTTTCCTCAGAAGTGAATGCTACAGGACATCTATAAAGGGCCCACAGTTGTTTATTGGGGAAGGTAGGGCCACAGCAGAGCTGTGGCAGTTTGTTGTGACTGTTAAAAAAACGTCTATCGTTTTTTTGATCCGTTTTTTGAACTAAGGGGTTAATCATCCATTTGCAAGTGGGTGCAATGCTCTGTTAGCTTATTACATACACTGTAAAAATTTCGTTTGATTTTCTGCCTTTTTTCACTGTTTTTCAAATTTTGACAAAATTTGTTTCTCTTAAAGGCACAGTACCGTTTTTTATATTTGCTTGTTAACTTGATTTAAAGTGTTTTCCAAGCTTGCTAGTCTCATTGCTAGTCTGTACAAACATGTCTGACATAGAGGAAACTCCTTGTTCATTATGTTTAAAAGCCATGGTGGAATCCCCTCTTAGAATGTGTACCAAATGTACTGATTTCACTTTAAGCAATAAAGATCATATTCTGTCTTTAAAAAATTTATCACCAGAGGAATCTGACGAGGGGGAAGTTATGCCGATTAACTCTCCCCACGTGTCAGATCCTTTGACTCCCGCTCAAGGGACTCACGCTCAAATGGCGCCAAGTACATCTAGGGCGCCCATAGCGATTACTTTACAAGACATGGCGGCAGTCATGGATAATACACTGTCAGCGGTATTAGCCAGACTACCTGAATTTAGAGGTAAGCGAGATAGCTCTGGGGTTAGACGAAATGCTGAGCATACTGACGCTTTAAGAACCATGTCTGATACTGCCTCACAATATGCAGAAGCTGAGGAAGGAGAGCTTCAGTCTGTGGGTGATGTTTCTGACTCAGGAAAGATACCTGATTCTGATATTTCTACATTTAAATTTAAGCTTGAACACCTCCGCGTATTGCTCAGGGAGGTTTTAGCTGCTCTGAATGACTGTGATACAATTGCAGTGCCAGAGAAATTGTGTAGAATGGATAAATACTATGCAGTGCCGGTGTGTACTGATGTTTTTCCAATACCTAAAAGGTTTACAGAAATTATTACTAAGGAATGGGATAGACCAGGTGTGCCGTTCTCTCCCCCTCCTATTTTTAGAAAAATGTTTCCTATAGACGCCACCACACGGGACTTATGGCAGACAGTCCCTAAGGTGGAGGGAACATTTTCTACTCTAGCAAAGCGTACTACTATCCCTGTCGAGGACAGTTGTGCTTTTTCAAATCCAATGAATAAAAAATTAGGTTACCTTAAGAAAATGTTTATTCAACAAGGTTTTATCCTACAGCCCCTTGCATGCATTGCTCCTGTCACTGCTGCTGCGGCGTTCTGGTTTGAGTCTCGGGAAGAGGCTTTACTGGTAGCGACTCCATTGGATGACATACTTGGCAAATTTAGAGCACTTTAGCTAGCCAATTCTTTTGTTTCTGATGCCATTGTTCATTTGACTAAACTAACGGCTAAGAATTCTGGTTTTGCTATACAGGCGCGCAGGGCGCTATGGCTTAAATCATGGTCAGCTGACGTTACTTCAAAGTCTAAGCTGCTTAACATTCCCTTCAAGGGGCAGACCCTATTCGGGCCTGGTTTGAAGGAGATTATTGCTGATATCACTGGAGGAAAAGGTCATGCCCTTCCTCAGGACAGGTCCAAATCAAGGGCCAAACAGTCTAATTTTCGTGCCTTTCGAAACTTCAAGGCAGGTGCGGCATCAACTTCCTCTAATGCAAAACAAGAGGGATCTTTCTCCTGTTAAGTGTAGTCAGTCCACGGGTCATCCATTACTTATGGGATATTAACTCCTCCCCAACAGGAAGTGCAAGAGGATCACCCAAGCAGAGCTGCTATATAGCTCCTCCCCTCTACGTCATACCCAGTCATTCTCTTGCACCCAACTAATAGATAGGATGTGTGAGAGGACTGTGGTTGTTAAACTTAGTTTTTATTTCTTCAATCAAAAGTTTATTTTAAACGGCACCGGAGTGTGTTGTTTTTTCTCAGGCAGCATTAGAAGAAGAATCTACCTGAGTTTTGTATATGATCTTAGCGGACGTAACTAAGATCCATTTGCTGTTCTCGGCCATTCTGAGGAGCGAGGTAACTTCAGAACAGGGGACAGCGGGCAGGTTCACCTGCAAAGAGGTATGTTGCAGTATATTATTTTCTAAGGAATGGAATTGACTGAGAAAATACTGCTAATTCCGATGTAATGTAAGTACAGCCTTAAATGCAGTAGTAGCAACTGGTATCAGGCTGATATGTATGTATGTTTACACTTAAGTATTTCTGGGGAATAGCACTTCACTGGGAAAATACTGTATACATATAACTTTTAGCCTAATCTGCAGTGTGAGCGACTAGCAGCAGGCTTTTTAATGACATTTCATAAATTATATTTTAAACGTTTGCTGGCATGTTAATCATTTATTTATCTGAGGTACTTGGTGAAAAATTGTTTTGGGCATTATTTTCCACATGGCTGTCGTTTGTTTTGAATTAAAACAGTTTACTGAGCTTCCCTCACTGTTGTATTGTGAGTGGGAGGGGCCTATTTTGGCGCTTTTACTGCGCATTAGAAATTCAGTCACAGTCTGCCTTCTTCTCCCTGCATGATCCAGGACGTCTCTACAGAGCTCAGGGGTCTTCAAAACTAGTTTTGAGGGAGGTAATCACTCACAGCAGACCTGTGAGACTGTACTTTGACTGTGATAAAAACGCTTATATTTTCAATTGTTATCCGTTTTTCTGATATTAAGGGGTTAATCATCCATTGCTAGTGAGTGCAATCCTTTGCTAACTTAATGCATTTACTGTGAAAATTTGGTTTCTATAACTAATCCGGTTCATTGTTATTTCAACTGTGACGATTTTGTGTGCTTCTTAAAGGCACAGTAACGTTTTTTATATTGCTTGCAAATTTATTTGAAAAGTATTTTCCAAGCTTGCTAGGCTAATTGCTAGTTTGTTTTAACATGTCTGACACAGAGGAATCTCTTTGTGCAATATGTTCAAAAGCCAATGTGGAGCCCAATAGAAATTTGTGTACTAATTGCATTGATGCTACTTTAAATAAAAGCCAATCTGTACATTTTAAGAAAATTTCACCAGACAACGAGGGGAAAGTTATGCCGACTAACTCTCCTCACGTGTCAGTACCTGCATCTCCCGCTCAGGAGGTGCGTGATATTGCGACGCCAAGTACATCAGGGCGGCTATTACAAATCACTTTACAAGACATGGCTAATGTTATGACTGAAGTTTTATCTAAATTACCAGAACTTAGAGGTAAACGCGACCACTCTGGGGTGAGAACAGAGTACGCTGATAATGTTAGAGCCATGTCTGATACTGCGTCACAAATGGCAGAACATGAAGACGGAGAGCTTCATTCTGTGGGTGACGGATCTGATCCAAATAGACTGGACTCAGACATTTCAAATTTTAAATTTAAGCTTGAGAACCTCCGTGTATTATTAGGGGAGGTATTAGCGGCTCTGAATGATTGTAACACGGTTGCAATCCCAGAGAAATTATGTAGGATGGATAGATACTATGCGGTACCGGCGTGTACTGACGTTTTTCCTATACCTAAGAGGCTTACAGAAATTATTACCAAGGAGTGGGATAGCCCCGTTGTGCCCTTTTCCCCCCCTCCTATATTTAGAAAAATGTTTCCAATAGACGCCACCACACGGGACTTATGGCAGACGGTGGAAGGAGCAGTTTCTACTCTGGCTAAGCGTACCACTATCCCGGTGGAGGATAGCTGTGCCTTTTCAGACCCAATGGACAAAAAATTAGAGGGTTACCTTAAGAAAATGTTTACTCAACAAGGTTTTATATTACAACCCCTCGCATGCATTGCGCCTGTCACGGCTGCGGCGGCATTTTGGTTTGAGTCTCTAGAGGAGACCATTAGCTCAGTTCCATTGGATGAAATTATAGACAAGCTTAGAGTCCTTAAGCTAGCTAATTCATTTATTTCTGATGCCGTAGTACATTTAACTAAGCTTACGGCTAAGAATTCCGGATTCGCCATCCAGGCGCGCAGAGCGCTGTGGCTAAAATCCTGGTCAGCCGATGTGACTTCTAAATCTAAATTGCTTAACATACCTTTAAAAGGGCAGACATTATTTGGGCCCGGTTTGAAAGAAATTATCGCTGACATTACTGGAGGTAAGGGACATGCCCTGCCTCAAGACAGAACCAAACCAAGGGCTAGACAGTCTAATTTTCGTCAAAAGGATGCAGCTTCATCTCTAAGAGGGGCATAACATTAGGCAACATACTATCTCCATCCATGTTACCAAGTAAGCATAAGAGAACTAGCAGCTGGCTTACTTCCAAAGGCCACTACAAATGTCACTTTTCACAATGCATAGCTTGTAATCATATGAGACCCACTAAACACTTCCAATCTTATGTAACCCAAAAAGTATTTGATCTAAGTGAGTGTACGAATTGTCGCACAAGATTTGTGATCTATCTTGCAGAATGCTCCCAGTGTAAATTACAGTACGTGGGGTGCACCTCAAGGGAGGTGCACTCACGGATAAGGGAGCATCTTAGCAATATTGAGCAAGAAATAGATTGCTCAGATCTTGTGCGACATTTCATACAAGAACACAACAAGAAAGTTACCACCTTTAACTGGTGTGTAATTGAACGTATTAAAGTAGGTCCCAGGGGAGGTGATAAAACAGTAAAAATGTTTTATAGAGAAGCCTTTTGGATATTCTTATTGAGAACTAGAAAACCTCAAGGGTTCAACATTAGTGGTGACATAATCAATTTTTGGCAAAAAGTATAAATACCAGTGCAACTTGTAAATTTTCTAAAAACAAGAAACATGTTTCCCCATATCAATGAGCCTAAGTAGGGTGTCCTATAGAGTAGAATAGAGTCCCCCACAATAAGACATGCATTAGCCAAGAGAATTTATATTTATTAAATACATTTAACATATACTTAATGTTTTATTCTTGGCTAATTCGTCAAAGCTCAATTAAACAGGGAAATGTTGGTAGATTATAAAGTATTTACGTTTCTGTTTATATTTACATATTTACATATTATATACTATACTGATTACAATGAAACCACATTCTCAGTATATCCATTTACCCCAATACATATTCCTAGTATCCACTCAAGGTCTGATTGTGTTTTAGAAATTCTGCCACAGTGTTTTTGTATTAACTTGATTAGGATGGCTATTTAAGAGTTGATTGGCCATCAGTAAGCATCTACGATTAAGGCATACTAGCCGAAACGCGTCAGATGCTACACTGAACAGCACTGCCTCTGTGCAGTTTTTACTACTTGACATGTAGTTTTCTGTGACAAAAGGAATTAAAGTTTATTCAAACTCTACCTGAGGCTCGCTGGTTTTCTTTTCATGTTTGGAAGTCTAATTTTCGTGCCTTTCGTAACTTCAAGGCAGGAGCAGCATCAACTTCCTCCGCTCCAAAACAGGAAGGAACTGTTGCTCGTTACAGACAGGGCTGGAAACCTAACCAGACCTGGAACAAGGGCAAGCAGGCCAGAAAACCTGCTGCCGCCCCTAAGACAGCATGAAGTGAGGGCCCCCGATCCGGAAACGGATCTAGTAGGGGGCAGACTTTCTCTCTTCGCCCAGGCTTGGGCAAGAGATGTCCAGGATCCCTGGGCGTTAGAGATCATATCCCAGGGATATCTTCTGGACTTCAAAGCTTCTCCTCCCAAAGGGAGATTTCATCTTTCAAGGTTGTCAACAAACCAGACAAAGAAAGAGGCGTTTCTACGCTGTGTTCAAGATCTTTTGCTAATGGGAGTGATCCACCCGGTTCCGCGGTCGGAACACGGACAAGGGTTTTACTCAAATCTGTTTGTGGTTCCCAAGAAAGAGGGAACCTTCAGACCAATCTTGGATTTAAAGATCCTAAACAAATTCCTAAGAGTTCCATCGTTCAAAATGGAAACTATTCGGACAATCTTACCCATGATCCAAAAGGGTCAGTACATGACCACAGTGGATCTAAAGGATGCGTACCTTCACATACCGATTCACAGGGATCATTACCCGTACCTAAGGTTTGCCTTCCTAGACAGGCATTATCAGTTTGTAGCTCTTCCCTTCGGGTAAGCTACGGCTCCAAGAATCTTTACAAAGGTCCTGGGCTCTCTTCTGGCGGTACTAAGACCGCGAGGAATAGCGGTAGCTCCGTACCTAGACGACATTCTGATACAAGCGTCAAATTTCCAAACTGCCAAGTCTCATACAGAGTTAGTTCTGGCATTTCTAAGGTCGCATGGGTGGAAGGTGAACGTAGAAAAGAGTTCTCTATTGCCACTCACAAGAGTTCCCTTCTTGGGGACTCTTATAGATTCTGTAGAAATGAAAATTTACCTGACAGAGGACAGGTTAACAAAACTTCTAAATGCTTGCCGTGTCCTTCATTCCATTCAACACCCGTCAGTGGCTCAATGCATGGAGGTAATCGGCTTAATGGTAGCGGCAATGGACATAGTACCTTTTGCACGCCTGCATCTCAGACCGCTGCAATTGTGCATGCTAAGTCAGTGGAATGGGGATTACTCAGATTTGTCCCCTATGCTGAATCTGGATCAAGAGACCAGAGATTCTCTTCTATGGTGGCTTTCTCGGCCACATCTGTCCAGGGGGATGCCCTTCAGCAGGCCAGACTGGACAATTGTAACAACAGACGCCAGCCTACTAGGTTGGGGCGCTGTCTGGAATTCCCTGAAGGCTCAGGGATCATGGACTCAGGAGGAGAGTCTCCTTCCAATAAACATCTTGGAATTGAGAGCAGTTCTCAATGCCCTTCTGACTTGGCCTCAGTTAGCAACTCTGAGGTTCATCAGGTTTCAGTCGGACAACATCACGACTGTGGCTTACATCAACCATCAGGGAGGGACAAGGAGTTCCCTAGCGATGATGGAAGTTTCAAAGATAATTCGCTGGTCAGAGTCTCACTCTTGCCACCTGTCAGCGATCCACATCCCAGGCGTGGAGAACTGGGAGGCGGATTTCCTAAGTCGCCAGACTTTTCATCCGGGTGAGTGGGAACTTCATCCGGAGGTCTTTGCCCAAATACTTCGACGTTGGGGCAAACCAGATATGGACCTTCAAGATGGCTTATGTGTTTCCACCATTCCCGATGCTTCCTCGATTGATTGCTAGGATCAAACAGGAGAAAGCATCGGTGATTCTATTAGCGCCTGCGTGGCCACGCAGGACCTGGTATGCAGATCTAGTGGACATGTCATCCTGTCCACCTTGGGCGCTGCCTCTGAGACAGGACCTTCTAATTCAGGGTCCTTTCAAACATCTAAATCTAATTTCTCTGAAGCTGACTGCATGGAGATTGAACGCTTGATTTTATCAAAGCGTGGATTTTCGGAGTCAGTAATTGATACTTTAATACAGGCTAGGAAACCTGTTACCAGGAAAATTTACCATAAGATATGGCGTAAATATTTACACTGGTGCGAATCCAAGAGTTACTCATGGAGTAAGGTTAGGATTCCTAGGATATTGTCTTTTCTACAAGAAGGTTTAGAAAAGGGTTTATCTGCAAGTTTTTTTAAAGGGACAGATCTCAGCTCTGTCCATCCTTTTACACAAACGTCTGTCAGAAGTTCCAGACGTTCAGGCTTTTTGTCAGGCTTTGGCCAGGATTAAGCCTGTGTTTAAGACTGTTGCTCCACCGTGGAGCTTAAACTTAGTTCTTAACGTTTTACAGGGTGTTCCGTTTGAACCCCTTCATTCCATTGATATCAAGCTGTTATCTTGGAAAGTTCTGTTTTTAATGGCTATTTCCTCGGCTCGTAGAGTCTCTGAGTTATCGGCCTTACATTGTGATTCTCCTTATCTGATTTTTCATTCAGACAAGGTAGTTCTGCGTACTAAACCTGGGTTCTTACCTATGGTAGTCACTAACAAGAATATCAATCAAGAGATTGTTGTTCCATCATTGTGCCCTAACCCTTCTTCAAAGAAGGAACGACTTCTGCACAATCTAGACGTAGTCCGTGCCCTGAAATTTTATTTACAGGCAACTAAAGATTTTCGCCAAACTTCTTCCCTGTTTGTAGTTTATTCTGGACAGAGGAGAGGTCAAAAAGCATCTGCTACCTCTCTCTCTTTTTGGCTTCGTAGCATAATACGTTTAGCCTATGAGACTGCTGGACAGCAGCCTCCTGAAAGAATTACAGCTCATTCTACGAGAGCTGTGGCTTCCACGTGGGCCTTTAAGAATGAGGCCTCTGTTGAACAGATTTGCAAGGCTGCAACTTGGTCTTCTCTTCATACTTTTTCCAAATTTTACAAATTTGACACTTTTGCTTCTTCTGAGGCTGTTTTTGGGAGGAAGGTTCTTCAGGCAGTGGTTCCTTCCGTGTAAAGATCCTGCCTTGTCCCTCCCGTCATCCGTGTACTTTAGCTTTGGTATTGGTATCCCATAAGTAATGGATGACCCGTGGACTGACTACACTTAACAGGAGAAAACATAATTTATGCTTACCTGATAAATTCCTTTCTCCTGTAGTGTAGTCAGTCCACGGCCCGCCCTGTTTTTTATGGCAGGTCTAAAATTTCAATTAAACTCCAGTCACCACTGCACCCTATAGTTTCTCCTTTCTCGTTTGGTTTCGGACGAATGACTGGGTATGACGTAGAGGGGAGGAGCTATATAGCAGCTCTGCTTGGGTGATCCTCTTGCACTTCCTGTTGGGGAGGAGTTAATATCCCATAAGTAATGGATGACCCGTGGACTGACTACACTACAGGAGAAAGGAATTTATCAGGTAAGCATAAATTATGTTTTTGCTCAGTCCAAGACGGTCTGGAGGCCAAACCAGACCTGGAACAAAGGTAAGCAGGCCAAAAAGCCTGCTGCTGCCTCTAAGACAGCATGAAGTAACGGCCTCCTATCCTTTAACGGATCTAGTAGGGGGCAGGCTTTCTCTCTTCGCCCAGGCGTGGGAAAGAGATGTTCAGGATCCCTGGGCGTTGGAAATTATATCCCAGGGATATCTTCTGGACTTCAAAGCTTCCCCCCCCCAAAAGGGAGATTTCACCTTTCACAATTATCTGCAAACCAGATAAAGAGAGAGGCATTCTTACACTGTGTACGAGACCTCCTAATTATGGGAGTGATCCATCCAGTTCCAAAGGAGGAACAGTTACAGGGTTTTTACTCAAATCTGTTTGTGGTTCCCAAATAAGAGGGAACCTTCAGACCAATTTTGGATCTAAAGATCTTAAACAAATTCCTCAGAGTTCCATCATTCAAGATTGAAACTATTCGTACCATCCTACCTATGATCCAGGAGGATCAATATATGACTACAGTGGATCTAAAGGATGCTTATCTTCACATTCCGATACACAAAGATCATCATCGGTTTCTCAGGTTTGCCTTTCTAGACAGGCATTACCAGTTTGTAGCTCTTCCCTTTGGATTAGCTACAGCCCCAAGAATCTTTACGAAGGTTCTAGGGTCGCTTCTGGCGGTCCTAAGGCCGCGGGGCATAGCAGTGGCCCCTTATTTAGACGACATCCTGATACAGGTGTCAAACTTCCAAATTGCCAAGTCTCATACGGACTTAGTACTGGCATTTCTGAGGTCGCATGGGTGGAAAGTGAACGAGGAAAAGAGTTCTCTATCCCCACTCACAAGAGTTTCCTTCCTAGGGACTCTGATAGATTCTGTAGAAATGAAAATTTACCTGACTGAGTCCAGATTATCAAAGCTTCTAAATTCCTGCCGTGTTCTTCATTCCATTCCGCGCCCTTCGGTGGCTCAGTGTATGGAAGTAATCGGCTTAATGGTAGCGGCAATGGACATAGTGCCGTTTGCACTCTTACATCTCAGACCGCTGCAACTATGTATGCTCAGTCAGTGGAACGGGTGTTACACAGATTTGTCCCCTCTACTAAATCTGGATCAAGAGACCAGGGATTCTCTTCTCTGGTGGCTATCTCGGGTCCATCTTTCCAAAGGTATGACCTTTCGCAGGCCAGATTGGACAATTGTAACAACAGATGCCAGCCTTCTAGGTTGGGGTGCAGTCTGGAACTCCCTGAAGGCTCAGGGATCGTGGACTCAGGAGGAGACACTCCTTCCAATAAATATTCTGGAACTGAGAGCGATATTCAATGCTCTTCAGGCTTGGCCTCAGCTAGCGACAATGAGGTTCATCAGATTTCAGTCGGACAACATCACAACTGTGGCTTACATCAACCATCAAGGGGGAACAAGGAGTTCCCTAGCGATGTTAGAAGTCTCAAAGATAATTTGTTGGGCAGAGATTCACTCTTGCCACCTATCAGCTATCCATATCCCAGGTGTAGAGAACTGGGAGGCGGATTTTCTAAGTCGACAGACTTTTCACCCGGGGGAGTGGGAACTCCATCCGGAGGTGTTTGCACAATTCATTCATCGTTGGGGCAAACCAGAACTGGATCTCATGGCGTCTCGCCAGAACGCCAAGCTTCCTTGTTACAGATCCAGGTCCAGGGATCCCTAGGCGACGCTGATAGATGCTCTAGCAGCGCCCTGGTCTTTCAACCTGGCTTATGTGTTTCCACCGTTTCCTCTGCTCCCTCGACTGATTGCCAAGATCAAGCAGGAGAGAGCATCAGTGATTCTGATAGCGCCTGCGTGGCCACGCAGGACCTGGTATGCAGACCTAGTGGACATGTCATCCTTTCAACCATGGGCTCTGCCTCTGAGGCAGGACCTTCTACTTCAGGGTCCTTTCCACCATCCAAATCTAATTTCTCTGAGACTGACTGCATGGAGATTGAACGATTGATTTTATCAAAGCGTGGCTTCTCCGAGTCAGTCATTGATACCTTAATACAGGCACGAAAGCCTGTCACCAGGAAAATTTATCATAAGATATGGCGTAAATATCTTTATTGGTGTGAATCCAAGGGTTACTCATGGAGTAAGGTCAGGATTCCCAGGATATTATCCTTTCTCCAAGAAGGTTTGGAAAAAGGATTGTCAGCTAGTTCCTTAAAGGGACAGATTTCTGCTCTGTCTATTCTTTTGCACAAGCGTCTGGCAGATGTTCCAGACATTCAGGCATTTTGTCAGGCTTTAGTTAGAATCAAGCCTGTGTTTAAACCTGTTGCTCCGCCATGAAGCTTAAATTTGGTTCTTAAGGTTCTTCAAGGAGTTCCGTTTGAACCTCTTCATTCCATAGATATCAAACTTTTATCTTGGAAAGTTCTTTTTTTGGTAGCTATTTCCTCGGCTCGCAGAGTCTCCGAGTTATCTGCCTTACAATGTGATTCTCCTTATCTGATTTTCCATACGGATAAGGTAGTCCTACGTACCAAACCTGGGTTTTTACCTAAGGTGGTATCTAACAAAAATATCAATCAAGAGATTGTTGTTCCATCCTTGTGTCCTAATCCTTCTTCAAAGAAGGAACGTCTATTACACAATCTGGATGTGGTTCACGCTTTAAAGTTTTGCTTACAAGCTACTAAAGATTTCCGTCAAACATCTGCTTTGTTTGTTATCTACTCTGGACAGAGGAGAGGTCAAAAGGCTTCGGCAATCTCTTTCTTTTTTGCTAAGAAGCATAATTCGCTTAGCCTATTAGACTGCTGGACAGCAGCCTCCTGGAAGGATTACAGCTCATTCTACTAGAGCTGTGGCTTCCACTTGGGCCTTTAAAAATGACGCTTCTGTTGAACAGATTTGCAGGGCGGCGACTTGGTCTTCTCTTCATACCTTTTCAAAATTCTACAAATTTGATACTTTTGCTTCTTCGGAGGCTATTTTTGGGAGAAAGGTTTTACAGGCAGTGGTACCTTCCGTTTAAGTACCTGCCTTGTCCCTCCCTTCATCCATGTACTTTAGCTTTGGTATTGGTGTCCCACAAGTAATGGATGATCCGTGGACTGGATACACCTTACAAGAGAAAACACAATTTATGCTTACCTGATAAATTTATTTCTCTTGTGGTGTATCCAGTCCACGGCCCGCCCTGTCATTTTAAGGCAGGTAATTTTTAAATTTAAACTACAGTCACCACTGCACCCTATGGTTTCTCCTTTCTCGGCTTGTTTTCGGTCGAATGACTGGATATGGCAGTAAGGGGAGGAGCTATATGGCAGCTCTGCTGTGGGTGTCCTCTTGCAACTTCCTGTTGGGAATGAGAATATCCCACAAGTAATGGATGATCCGTGGACTGGATACACCACAAGAGAAATAAATTTATCAGGTAAGCATAAATTGTGTGTGTGTGTGTGTATATATATATATATATATATATATATATTTCTCTTGTTAAGTGTGTTCAGTCCACGGGTCATCCATTACTTATGGGATATATTCTCCTTCCCAACAGGAAGTTGCAAGAGGATCACCCAAGCAGAGCTGCTATATAGCTCCTCCCCTCACATGTCATATCCAGTCATTCTCTTGCAACCCTCAACATAGAAGGAGGTCGCGAGAGGAGCTGGAGTTTTTACTTAACTATTCTTCAATCAAAAGTTTGTTATTTTAAATGGCATCGGAGTGTGCTGTTTTTCTATCTCAGGCAGTATTTGGAAGAAGAAACTGCCTGCGTTTTTTTTCTATGATCTTAGCAGGCGTAACTAAGATCCACTGGCTGTTCTCGACATTCTGAGGAGTGGGGTAACTTCAGAAACTGGGAATAGCATGCGGGGTCCTCCGCAAATGAGGTATGTGCAGTACATTATTTTCTGGGAATGGAATTGACTAAGAAAATACTGCTGTTACCTTATGATGTAAGTACAGCCTTAAATGCAGTAGTGGCAACTGGTATCAGGCTGATAAATGTATGCGCAGTCAAGTTATATTCTAGGGACTAGAATTTGACTGAGAAAATACTGTTAAAACTGAAATAATACTTAAGCCTTATCTGCAGTGGTAGCGACTGGTAGCAGGCTTAGTGATAACTTTGCATGACATTGGAAAATTTTGTTTTTTAATAAAACGTTTACTGGCATGTTATTCGTTTTTGTGAGGTACTTTGGTGATAAATCTCTTTGGGCATGATTTTTTTCCACATGGCTAACATATATTTTCTGCATGGAAACCGTTATATCAGGGCTCCCACTGTTGTGATAGGAGTGGGAGGGACCTTGTTTTAGCGCCTTGTTGCGCAGTTATAATTCTAGCACAGTCTTCCTGCTTCTTCCTCCTTGATCCAGGACGTCTCTAGAGAGCTCAGGGGTCTGCAAAATTCATTTTTGAGGGAGGTAATCAGTCACAGCAGATCTGTGACAGTGTGCTTGACTGTGATTAAAAGCGTTAAATCTTAATTGATATCCGTTTTATCCGTTTTGGGTATTGAGGGGTTAATCATCCTTTTGCTAATGGGTGCAATCCTCTGCTAATATTACACTTCTTGTTAAGAATTGTTTAATTATATCTGTATTTTTGAAGCGCTGCAGCGTTTTCTATATTGCTTGTAAACTTATTGAAAGTGATTTCCAAGCTTGCTAGTTTCATTGCTAAGTCTGTTTAAACATGTCTGATTCAGAGGAAACTGTTTGTTCATCATGTTCAAAAGCCAATGTGGAGCCCAATAGAACGATGTGTACCAATTGTATTGATATTGCTTTGAATAAAAGTCAATCTGTACCGATAGAGAAACTATCACCAGACAACGAGGGGGAAGTTATGCCGCCTAACTCTCCTCACGTGTCAGTACCTGCGTCTCCCGCTCGGGAGATGCGTAGGATTGAGACGCCAAGTACATCTAGGCCCTTGCAAATCACGTTACATGATATGGCTAATGTTATGAAAGAAGTATTATATAATATGCCCGAATTAAGGGGCAAGCGCGATAGCTCTGGGTTAAGGACAGAGCGCGCTGATGACACGAGAGCCATGTCTGATACTGTGTCACAATTTGCAGAACATGAGGACGGTGAGCTTCATTCTGTCGGTGACGGTTCTGATCCGGGGAGACCGGATTCAGAAATTTCAAATTTTAAATTTAAGCTTGAGAACCTCCGTGTGTTACTATGGGAGGTATTAGCGGCTCTGAATGATTGCGACACGGTGGCAATCCCAGAGAAATTGTGTAGGTTGGATAGATACTATGCGGTACCGGTGTGTACTGACGTCTTTCCTATACCAAAAAGACTTACAGAAATTATTAGTAAGGAGTGGGATAGACCCGGTGTGCCTTTTTCCCCTCCCCCGATATTCAGAAAAATGTGTCCTATAGACGCCACCACACGAGACTTATGGCAGACGGTCCCTAAGGTGGAGGGAGCAGTTTCTACTTTAGCCAAGCGTACCACTATCCCGGTGGAGGATAGCTGTGCTTTCTCAGATCCAATGGATAAAAAATTAGAGGGTTATCTTAAGAAAATGTTTGTTCAACAGGGTTTTATTTTGCAGCCTCTTGCATTCATTGCGCCTGTCACGGCTGCAGCGGCATTCTGGTTTGAGTCTCTGGAAGAGGCGATTCGCACAGAGCCATTGGATGAGGCTTTGAGCAAAGTTAGAACCCTTAAGCAAGCTAATGCGTTTGTTTCAGATGCCGTAGTACATCTAACCAAACTTACGGCTAAAAATTCCGGATTCGCCTTACAGGCGCGCAGAGCGCTCTGGCTTAAATCCTGGTCAGCGGATGTAACTTCCAAGTCTAAGCTACTTAACATTCCTTTAAAAGGGCAGACCTTATTCGGGCCCGGCTTGAAGGAAATTATTGCTGACATTACGGGAGGTAAGGGCCACGCCCTTCCTCAGGATAGGGCTAAACCGAAGGCCAAACAGTCTAATTTTCGTGCCTTTCGTAACTTCAAGGCAGGAGCAGCATCAACTTCCTCCGCTCCAAAACAGGAAGGAACTACTGCTCGTTACAGACAGGGTTGGAAAGGCAACCAGTCATGGAACAAGGGCAAGCAGGCCAGAAAGCCTACTTCCGCCCCTAAGACAGCATGAAGACAGGGCCCCCTATCCGGAGACGGATTTAGTGGGGGGCAGACTTTCTCTCTTCGCCCAGGCTTGGGCAAGAGATGTGCAGGATCCCTGGACGTTGAAGATTATATCTCAGGGATACCTTCTGGATTTCAAAACCTCTCCTCCACAAGGGAGGTTCCATCTTTCAAGGTTATCAACAAACCTAGTAAAGAGAGAGGCATTTCTACAATGTGTACAAGACCTCTTAATCATGGGAGTGATCCACTCAGTTCCGCGATCGGAACAGGGACAAGGATTTTACTCAAATCTATTTGTGGTTCCCAAAAAAGAGGGAACCTTCAGACCAATCTTGGACTTAAAGATCTTAAACAAATTCCTAAGGGTAACATCGTTCAAGATGGAAACCATTCGAACCATCCTACCCATGATCCAAGAGGGTCAATATATGACCACAGTGGACTTAAAGGATGCTTACCTTCACATACCGATTCACAAAGATCATTATCGGTACCTAAGGTTTGCCTTTCTAGACAGGCATTACCAGTTTGTGGCTCTTCCCTTCGGGTTAGCCACGGCCCCGAGAATTTTTACGAAGGTTCTGGGCTCACTTCTGGCGATACTAAGACCACGAGGCATAGCGGTGGCTCCGTACCTAGACGACATTCTGATACAAGCGTCAAGTTTTCAGAATGCAAAGTCTCATACAGAGATAGTTCTTGCATTTCTGAGGTCGCATGGGTGGAAAGTGAACGTGGAAAAGAGTTCTCTGTCACCACTCACAAGGGTTCCTTTTCTAGGGACTCTTATAGATTCTGTAGAGATGAAGATTTACCTGACGGAGTCCAGGTTATCAAAGATTCTCAATGCTTGCCGTGTCCTTCATTCCATTCCAAGCCCATCAGTATCTCAGTGCATGGAGGTAATCGGCTTAATGGTCGCGGCAATGGACATAGTGCCATTTGCGCGCCTGCATCTCAGACCGCTGCAACTATGCATGCTCAGTCAATGGAACGAGGATTACTCAGATCTGTCCCCTTTGCTAAATCTGGACCAGGAGACCAGAGATTCTCTTCTCTGGTGGTTGTCACCGGTTCATCTGTCCAAAGGAATGACCTTTCGCAGACCAGATTGGACGATTGTAACAACGGATGCCAGCCTTCTAGGCTGGGGAGCAGTCTGGAATTCCCTGAAGGCTCAGGGATCGTGGACTCAGGAGGAGAAACTCCTTCCAATAAACATTCTAGAATTAAGAGCAATAATCAATGCTCTTCTAGCTTGGCCTCAGTTAGCAAGACTGAGGTTCATCAGGTTTCAGTCGGACAATATCACGACTGTGGCTTACATCAATCATCAAGGGGGAACCAGGAGTTCCCTAGCGATGTTGGAAGTCTCGAAGATAATTCGCTGGGCAGAGTCTCACTCTTGCCACCTGTCAGCGATTTACATCCCAGGCGTAGAGAACTGGGAGGCGGATTTCCTAAGTCGCCAGACTTTTCATCCGGGAGAGTGGGAACTTCACCCGGAGGTATTTGCTCAACTGATTCGTCGTTGGGGCAAACCGGATCTGGATCTCATGGCATCTCGCCAGAACGCGAAGCTTCCTTGTTACGGATCCAGGTCCAGGGACCCGGGAGCGGTGCTGGTAGATGCATTAGCAGCCCCTTGGGTTTTCAACATAGCTTATGTGTTTCCACCATTTCCGTTGCTACCTCGACTGATTGCCAGGATCAAACAGGAGAGGGCATCGGTAATTCTGATAGCGCCTGCGTGGCCACGCAGGACCTGGTATGCAGACCTAGTGGACATGTCGTCCTGTCCACCATGGTCTCTTCCTCTGAGGCAGGACCTTCTAATTCAGGGTCCTTTCAACCATCCAAACCTAATTTCTCTGAGGCTGACTGCCTGAAAATTGAACGCTTGATTCTATCTAAGCGTGGGTTTTCGGATTTGGTTATTGATACATTAATACAGGCTCGGAAACCTGTGACCAGAAAAATTTACCATAAGATATGGCGTAAATATTTATATTGGTGCGAATCCAAGAGTTACTCATGGAGTAAGGTTAGAATTCCTAGGATATTGGCTTTTCTACAAGAGGGTTTTAAAAAAGGTTTATCCGCTAGTTCGCTAAAAGGACAGATTTCAGCTCTGTCTATTCTTTTACACAAACGTCTGGCAGAGAATCCAGACGTCCAGGCCTTTTGTCAGGCTTTGGCTAGAATTAAGCCTGTGTTTAAAGCTGTTGCTCCTCCGTGGAGCTTAAACTTGGTTCTTAAAGTTCTTCAGGGTGTTCCGTTTGAACCCCTTCATTCCATTGATATTAAGCTTTTATCTTGGAAAGTTTTGTTTTTGATGGCTATTTCCTCGGCTCGAAGAGTCTCTGAGTTATCTGCCTTACATTGTGATTCTCCTTATCTGATCTTTCATTCAGATCAAGGTAGTACTGCGTACTAAACCTGGGTTTTTACCTAAGGTTGTTTCTAACAGGAATATCAATCAAGAGATTGTTGTTCCATCATTATGTCCTAATCCTTCTTCAAAGAAGGAACGTATTTTGCATAATCTAGACGTGGTCCGTGCTCTGAAGTTCTACTTACAGGCAACTAAAGATTTTAGAGAAACTTCTTCTCTGTTTGTCGTTTACTCTGGACAGAGGAGAGGTCAAAAGGCTTCGGCTACCTCTCTCTCTTTTTGGCTTCGTAGCATAATACGTTTAGCCTATGAGACTGCTGGACAGCAGCCTCCTGAAAGAATTACATCTCATTCCATTAGAGCTGTGGCTTCCACCTGGGCCTTTAAGAATGAGGCCTCTGTTGAACAGATTTGCAAGGCTGCAACTTGGTCTTCACTTCATACTTTTTCCAAATTTTACAAATTTGACACTTTCGCTTCTTCTGAGGCTGGTTTTGGGAGAAAGGTTCTACAGGCAGTGGTTCCTTCTGTTTAATGTTCCTGCCTTGTCTCTCCCATCATCCGTGTACTTAGCTTTGGTATGGGTATCCCATAAGTAATGGATGACCCGTGGACTGAACACACTTAACAAGAGAAAACATAATTTATGCTTACCTGATAAATTTATTTCTCTTGTAGTGTGTTCAGTCCACGGCCCGCCCTGTCTTTTTAAGGCAGGTTCTAAATTTTAAAATTATAACTCCAGTCACCACTGCACCTTATAGTTTCTCCTTTCTCGTCTTGTTTCGGTCGAATGACTGGATATGACATGTGAGGGGAGGAGCTATATAGCAGCTCTGCTTGGGTGATCCTCTTGCAACTTTCTGTTGGGAAGGAGAATATATCCCATAAGTAATGGATGACCCGTGGACTGAACACACTACAAGAGAAATAAATTTATCAGGTAAGCATAAATTATGTTTTTTTTTTTTTTTTTTTTACTAATATCAATTATATATCAGTGGGATACTTGTTTTCATTAAACCACCTGAAACTGTTATATCAGGCAAAAGATGCAAAGAAATCTGACAAAATATACCTTGATTTTTCTCAAGTACAGAGGGGATATAAGCAAAGAAGGGAAAAGGGGAGAAAACACTGAAAAACACTTTCAGTAATACTGAACTTATACGATTTAAGCCTTTATGAGACAAAATATATATTGAAGTTCAAATAATAATCTTCTTCCCTTTATATTTGTCCAGTCAATAATTGTAGTGAGGATCTTTGTGAGCGAGTTGTCTTCACTGAGGACACCCAGAGAGAGAGAGAGGGAGGCAAAGTTTGCGTATGGGCTTTAGGGCTACTTGATAGGCAATAGAAAAGATTTCAAGCCAGTCAGGGAACAAGTGACTTTATAGTCCCAGCTAAACAGTAGAACACTGCATATAAGAAACACAGAAGATCCGGGAAGGATGCTCTAGTCCGCGTTCACCGTGGCGTTCTTCTGCGCTATCACATGACCAGCCTCACAGCCAATGCGAGTGCATGAAGGAAAAACGTCCCTGTTCAGACGTAGTGCAAATGGAAGGAAACAAAAGAGTCTTCGACACTCCAAGTAGGATGGGTAAAAGAAAGTTCTTTATTAGATGCAATGCCTTAAAAACATGAATGGACGGCAGCCCAATAAAATCATTTCATTAAAGGAAAACAGGGGGAACACTGCATACCCACCTATAACACAACGTTTATCCAAAGCAGCTTCCATACAGAAAATTCCCAGGTTATTGCTTCTTAAGCTGAAGCTATTAGTTGTACTCACAGTTCGTAGACAAGGCCCTCTTTTCCCAATCTTTCAGGGGACTCAGACTTATGTTAACTCGCTTATTGAAGATAGGTAGGAAACGTCTTAGAAGCACTTCAGGCTAATACCCTTTTCAGGGACAAAATAGGACTAAAAACTGAAAAGAGAACAAATGTAGAATTGCCTTGGCCAGTCAGGCAGAAAAAGCCTTATGGAGGCTTCCCACTTGGATGCAGTTAGAACTCCAACTCCAGGTTGCTCTTATTCGAGCCTAGCTTCCCATAAAGGCACAAAAATATGGGTGTGCCACTATGAAGCCGCTTGGTGAAACACATGGTCCCCGGTGCGGCGATTTCAAGGTCTTGTTCGACTTGAGGTTCATTTTGTGGAAGACCCTCTGTGACGCCCTCTTCCTTCAGGTCTCTTGCGGATCTGGGAAAGGACTGGGGTTTTCCGGGTGGTGTGATATAGCTCCTCTTATACCTGTCCCATTTTTTTCCCTCCGGTATTCAGGTTGCGCCTGGAAGGGGTTCTTTCTTTTTTCTTTTTTAGAGAGTCTGGTCCCTTCTTCTGGCGGTTCGGCAAAGCCCTCTGGTGGTGCAGGAACAGAGAAACAGGCTGGGATCCAGGAGACCCAGGTTCAAATCTGGGCATGACTGTGACTTAAACTTTAGGGCCTTTGTTTCTGGAAGGGACTGTGTTCTGGACTTCCTTTGGAGTCTGTTGGGCTCTGACCTTGAGTCAGCATTCCTGTGGAGTGCCTTGGTATGTGTCCCTTTGTCCTCATAAGCTTACACAACAGCATCGGTTGTGTGGCCCCCGAGATTGCTCCTTGGGTAGTCTTTGCTCCTTTTGGGGGCTGGCTCGTTTTGTGTCATTTTGATTCTTGTGTCGAGTTCTGTGTCCGGTGGGCAAGGTTCTCTTATCCTCAGTCTTTCCTTGGGTTTAGTCTCTGGTCCAGGGATGGAGATACCCTTGGTAATTGGCTTCTGGGTTCGGGGGCTCCTCTGGTTCTGGTGGGACTCTGCCCGTGTTTCTGGTCACATTCTTTCGATGTGGCTGGTTGGTTTCTTCCCACTCGCTCAAGGGGGAGTGGGACTCTGTCCCTGGACTTTTCCTGTCGTTGGTCTTTACATGTGTGGGCAGTCCTTGCTGCGGTGGTTCTGCGGTGGTGGAAGATGTCCCTGTTTATCTCAGGATCCCAAGCTGTGGTTCTGGTCATCTTTCTACCTGTCAGATGCCTCTATTTTCTTTTGGATGCATTGGGTCCCTGTTGGGGTGCTCTCTGAGCTCTTGGTGGGGGGGGGTTTGGATCCTCTGAATTCGCCTAGGAACTTAGTTTTGCTGGGGTTTTCGTCAGGAGGCGCCTCGGTCTCTTCTACGGTTTGAGGCGAACTCCTTGGTTCCCCCCAGCTGGGGAGCTGGACAAGGGTTTTTTTTTTCTTTTGTCCTGTGACTTGCACTAGGGTCGCGTTTTGCTGATGATACCCTTTTTTTCTGGGTATCTGGTGAGGTTATCTTGAGTCTTGTAAGCTAGATTGATCTGTCTTTTGGAAGACAGAGTTACTGTTAGTTATCCCTCTATTTTTACTTCTTTTGGGGAGTTTGTTGGTCTGGGCCCCTTTATGGGGGTGCGTGTCTGGGATCTGCCTTTGGGCAATAGTGTGCTTCGAGTTCTGTTGGCTCGGTTGCGTTGCGTATGTTTTTTTGCCAGGCTTGGGACTGTCGTTTGTGTCCTTGGGGCCATTTTTTTCCCGGTTTTTGGATGAAGCAGGACTTTTTTTTTATGGGATGTGGTTCAGTTCTGGTGCCCTCAGATTGGGCAGCCTCTTACCCTCCTGTTCTTGGCATTCAGTGTCCTCTTTGCTTGGGTATAATTTTCCCACAAGTAATGAATGTGGCTGTTGACTCTTTCCCATTAGGAAGAAAAACATAAATTATGCTTACCTGATAATTTCATTTTCTTCCGTGGGAAAGAGTACACAACCCTCCGCACGTTTTTTTTTTTTTGGTGTTTTTTTTCCGTGTATAGTCTTCTGGCACCCTTTCACCTTGATATTTCTTCCACTGGTCCTTGTTCCTCGGCAGAATGACTGTGGGAGGAGTATGTAAGCCTTTGGCTGATGTGTCTTTGCCTCCTCCTGGTGTCCAAGTTCTTATTTCCCACAAGTAATGAATGCGGCTGTGGACTCTTTCCTACGGAAGAAAATGAAATTATCAGGTAAGCATAATTTATGTTTTCTTGATTTTAGAAAAATTATAAAGAATTTCTTCATCGGAAACTGGCAAATAATGCCCAGACGCCAAGTACAATTTAAAGGGACACTCCATTAAACAAAATGTGCACAGTCTTTTTATATTTACATTTTTTGAGTAACCAGCTGCTACTGAGCATGTGCAAGAATTCAGACTATACGTATAGTCATTTGTGATAGGCTGATGGCTGTCACATGGTGCAAGGGTAGTGAAAATAGACATAACTTTGAAATTTGTCAGAAAAACATCTACTTCTTATTTGAAGTTCAGACTAACTGCTATTGCATTGCCTTTTTATCATGTGTTTATTGATTATGCAAATACACTGTATTTACTGGTACTTTTAATAATATGCCACAGAATTTGGTTCTGGTCAGAACCATCCATCCAGAACCATTCTACAATGCTACGTATATCTCTTTGGATGTAAGTCACAGAATACTTCCAAAAAGGGGACATCAGAGATATGGAGAAAAAAAAAGCTATGAGGTGTCTACAGAAGTTTCTCAGATTTAAAGAGAAAAAACAAAGGCAAGGTTGCTTGTGAAAAGCCGTCGGTATGTATTACTGGCAGGGCCAAGATATGTGATTGTGCAGTCTGCGTTGACACATGGTCTCGACAATCTGGACCTGGATACAGAGAAATTGTTACTGCAGACAATATTAAAGGGACACTGAACCCAGATTTTTTCTTTCGTGATTCAGATGGAGCATGCAATTTTAAGCAACTTTCTAATTTACTCCTATTATCAAATTTTCTTCATTCTCTTGGTATCTTTGTTTGAAAAGCAAGAATGTAAGTTTAGATGCCGGCCCGTTTTTGGTGAACA
The DNA here is from genome assembly GCF_027579735.1 of Bombina bombina. Lineage (NCBI taxonomy): Eukaryota > Metazoa > Chordata > Amphibia > Anura > Bombinatoridae > Bombina > Bombina bombina. The sequence continues at coordinate 205,157,781 of NC_069501.1, read as the reverse complement.
ACCTGAGTTTTTCTTGCTGATTGGTGGATTAATTTAACCGACCAATAAACAAGTGCTGTCCAGAGTCTGAACCAAAAAATAGCTTAGATGCCTTCTTTTTCAAATAAAGATAGCAAGAGAACGAAGAAAAATTTATAATAGAAAGTTGCTTAAAATTGCATGCTCTATCTGAATCACGAAAGAAAGAATTTGGGTTCAGTGTCCCTTTAAATTTTTACACACATATACATACATACATACACACACACACACACACACACACACACACACACACACACATAAACACACACATACACACACACACACAGGTGGCCCTTGTTTTGCGCTGGTTCAATTTGCGCCATTTCAGAATAACACCCTTTATTTTCCAGTCATGTGACTGCTATTGAAAAGCACTGAGAAGCAGTTCATTGATTAAAATAAGGGCAGGCCAGTAGGTGGAGCTGTCCACTTTTGTTGCAGCAAAGATGCAAGCCAAGCAGGCTGAAATTAATCAGTGTAAACAGCTGAGCTATCGAGCAGCTTTCAAAGGAATAAGATCTATCAGCCTTCCGTTTTATCTTCCTGCCCAGCTGCTTGAAAATCAGGGTGCCTATAAATCAGTCCAGACTTGAATGCATAGAATAGCTGCAGACCCGATATTATTAAATAATGTATTAGGTGTTACTTATGTCAATTTTAAGAGGGGCCTGGAAACTAACTCCCTCACTTCCCATTGATTTACATTATAAACTGGGTTTCAATTTACAACGGTTTCTATTTACGACCATTCCTTCTGGAACCTAACCCAGGCGTAAACCGAGGGCTACCTGTATGTGTGTGTATGTGTGTATATATATATATATATATATATATATATTGTATATATATATATATATATATATATATATATATTGTATATATATGTGTATGAGATCTTAAAAAATCGAAAGAGGAGACATCAGCACCACCATTTCATCAAGCTATCACCTTTATTTACAGTGACATGAAGACAAAGCAGCAACGTTTCGAGTCTGTCTGACTCTTAGGGCTCGATTTACCAAAGCACTACGGCTGCCAGTTCTCACAAGAACTAGCTCGCCGTAATTTAACAAGCAGCGGTCACCAGACTTCCTCTTCCCTAACCTCTTCGCCACCTCTAAGGTGGCGAAATTCAGTCTCTGTGGTCGAGTCCGACCGAGGAGATTGACAGCTCCTGCCCGCGCATGATTGGCTGTGGGGGCGGGATTGCACGCGAGCGCAAAATTGCGCTCGTGTGCTATGGTGATTACCTGCGCGTAATTTTGCCCCGCCACAGGCTAGCTGAGGCATACAGGGGCGCGTATACACGCCCCTGTCCGCCTCAGCTTTGATAAATCGAGCCCTTAATCATGCTATAGAATACTATCATTCAATTCATTATATAGCACCTGTGTAACACTTAATTTATTCACCTGTTCATTATTTGGCAGCATATATATTTCATATTCCTCTATCACCACCTAGTGGCTGTATATAATTATTGCTCATTTTATATGAACTTTTTTCCTTTTCACTTTTTTTAATATTACATTTTTTAGGGTATTGCTGAAATGATAGCTTAGATTATGTACACAATATGTATAAACTCTTTAAAATACTAAATAATTAAAAAACCTCTAAATGCAGATACAAAGTATTTAATAAATACTTCTAGAAACAAATGTAGGTCATAATCCCTATTTAATCCTACTGGATGGAGGGTTTTTCAATTTTGTATCCACCAAACTTCTCTCCTTTTTAATAGTAATTCCCTATCACCACCCCTTCTCAAATTTGGAATGTGGTCAATTACTTGAAACCTAAGTTGGCTTACTGTGTGACCTGCCTCAATAAAATGGTCTGATACTGGGAGGGATTTCTCCTCACATCTAATAGATGATTTGTGGGCACTGATTCTATCTTTAATATGATTTATCGTTTCACCGACATAGCCCTGCCCACATGTTCATTTTAGTAGGTACACTACATATTCTGTGTCACATGTGTACAGACCATTTATATATTGTTTTTTCTCTTGTTAAGTGTATCCAGTCCACAGATCATTACTTGTGGGATATTCTCCTTCCCAACAGGAAGTTGCAAGAGGATCACCCACAGCAGAGCTGCTATATAGCTCCTCCCCTAACTGCTATATCCAGTCATTCTCTTGCAACTCTCAACAAAGATGGAGGTAGTAAGAGGAGAGTGATGTATTATAGTTAGTTTTTTTTCTTCAATCAAAAGTTTATTATTTTTAAATTGTACCGGAGTGTACTATTTTATCTCAGGCAGCATTTAGAAGAAGAATCTGCCTGCGTTTTCTATGATCTTAGCAGAAGTAACTAAGATCCACTGCCGTTCTCACATATGTCTGAGGAGTGAGGTAACTTCAGAGGGGGAATGGCGTGCAGGTTATCCTGCAATAAGGTATGTGCAGTTAAAATTTTTCTAGGGATGGAATTTGCTAGAAAATGCTGCTGATACCGGATTAATGTAAGTTAAGCCTAAATACAGTGATTTAATAGCGACTGGTATCAGGCTTATTACCAGAGATACATACTCTTATAAAAGTGCAATATAAAACGTTTGCTGGCATGTTTAATCGTTTTTATATATGCTTGGTGATAAAACTTATTGGGGCCTAGTTTTTTTCCACATGGCTGGCTTGATTTTTGCCTAGAAACAGTTTCCTAAAGCTTTCCACTGTTGTAATATGAGTGGGAGGGGCCTATTTTAGCGCTTTTCTCCGCAGCTAAAATTACAGACAGAGACATTCAGCTTCCCTCAGCAGTTCCCTGCATGATACAGGACAAATCTGAAGGGCTCAAAAGTCGTATTTGAGGAAGGTAGCAGCCACAGTAGAGCTGTGGCAGTTGTTGTGACTGTTTTTAAAAAAACGTTTTTTTCATTTGTTATTCCGTTTTTGGTATTAAGAGGTTAATCATCCATTTGCAAGTGGGTGCAATGCTCTGCTAACTTGTTACATACACTGTAAAAATTTCGTTAGTGTAACTGCCTTTTTTCACTGTTATTTCAAATTTTGACAAAATTTGTTTTTCTTAAAGGCGCAGTAACGTTTTTTATATTGCTTGTTAACTTGGTTTAAAGTGTTTTCCAAGCTTGCTAGTCTCATTGCTAGTCTGTACAAACATGTCTGACACAGAGGAAACTACTTGTTCATTATGTTTAAAAGCCATGGTGGAGCCCCATAGGAGAATGTGTACTAAATGTATTGATTTCACCTTAAACAGTAAAGATCAGTCTTTATCTATAAAATAATTGTCACCAGAGGGTTCTGTCGAGGGGGAAGTTATGCCGACTAACTCTCCCCACGTGTCGGACCCTTTGCCTCCCGCTCAAGGGACTCACGCTAATATGGCGCCAAGTACATCAGGGACGCCCATAGCGATTACTTTGCAGGACATGGCTGCGATCATGGATAATACCCTGTCAGCGGTATTAGCCAGATTGCCTGAATTTAGAGGCAAGCGTGATAGCTCTGGGGTTAGACGAGATACAGAGCACGTAGATGCTGTAAGAGCCATGTCTGATACTGCGTCACAATATGCAGAACCTGAGGACGGAGAGCTTCAGTCTGTGGGTGACATCTCTGACTCTGGGAAACCTGATTCAGATATTTCTAATTTTAAATTTAAGCTTGAGAACCTCCGTGTATTGCTTGGGGAGGTGTTAGCTGCTCTGAATGACTGTGACACAATTGCAGTACCAGAGAAATTGTGTAGACTGGATAAATACTATGCAGTGCCGGTGTGTACTGATGTTTTTCCAATACCTAAAAGGTTTACAGAAATTATTAATAAGGAGTGGGATAGACCCGGTGTGCCGTTTTCCCCCCTCCTATATTTAGATAAATGTTTCCAATAGACGCCACTACACGGGACTTATGGCAGACGGTCCCTAAGGTGGAGGGAGCAGTTTCTATTTTAGCAAAGCGTACCACTATCCCGGTTGAGGACAGTTGTGCTTTTTCAGATCCAATGGATAAAAAAATTAGAGGGTTACCTTAAGAAAATGTTTATTCAACAAGGTTTTATTTTACAGCCCCTTGCATGCATTGCGCCTGTCACTGCTGCGGCGGCGTTCTGGTTTGAGTCTCGGGAAGAGGCCATCCATACAGCTCCATTGACTGAAATCATTGACAAGCTTAGAACACTTAAGCTAGCTAATTCATTTGTTTCTGATGCCATCGTTCATTTGACTAAACTAACGGCTAAGAATTCCGGATTCGCCATCCAGGCGCGTAGGGCGCTATGGCTTAAATCCTGGTCAGCTGACGTGACTTCAAAGTCTAAATTACTCAACATTCCTTTCAAGGGGCAGACCTTATTCGGGCCTGGTTTGAAAGAAATTATTGCTGACATTACTGGAGGTAAGGGTCATACCCTTCCTCAGGACAGGGCCAAATCAAGGGCCAAACAGTCTAATTTTCGTGCCTTTCGAAAATTCAAGGCATATACAGCATCAACTTCCTCTGCTTCAAAACAAGAAGGAACTTTTGCTCAATCCAAGCAGGCCTGGAAATCTAAGCAGTCCTGGAACAAGGGCAAGCAGGCCAGAAAGCCTGCTGCTGTCTCCAAGACAGCATGAAGGAACGGCCTAGGAAAAAGAGAAGATGCAGGCACTACTGTGGATAGCTTAAAAACAATGAGTCTTTATTTGAAAAGCCATTAAAAAATTAAACAGCTACAACCGCTGTAAAGACATGAGTAAAGGTACAAAAATCGACAGAGGCAAGGCAGGGTAGAAAAATAGACATGAAGGAACGGCCCCCTATCCGGCAACGGATCTAGTAGGGGGCAGACTTTCTCTCTTCGCCTAGGCGTGGGCAAGAGATGTTCAGGATCCCTGGGCGTTGGAGATCATATCTCAGGGATATCTTCTGGACTTCAAAACTTCTCCTCCACAAGGGAGATTTCACCTTTCAAGATTATCTGCAAACCAGATAAAGAAAGAGGCATTCCTACGCTGCGTGCAAGACCTTCTAGTAATGGGAGTGATCCATCCAGTTCCGCAGACGGAACAAGGACAGGGTTTTTATTCAAATCTGTTTGTGGTTCTCAAAAAAGAGGGAACCTTCAGACCAATTTTGGATCTAAAGATCTTAAACAAATTCCTCAGAGTTCCATCTTTCAAGATGGAAACTATTCGGACCATCTTACCCATGATCCAAGAGGGTCAGTACATGACCACAGTGGACTTAAAGGATGCTGTTACGGTTGCCTCCAGGCTGGCTGGAAGTTTGACCGTAGAAAAGGATGCTCCTAGCGCTCACCAAAGGATCATCAGCACCATAGACACCATAGACTACTGCATAGCCACCATAAGTAATGCAGACTCTACGAACCACCGCTGCTGGGCTGGTATCTCGCCGTCTGCTCTGCGCCCTGGACCTACGACCAGGCTCCAGTAGGTGAACCTCTTCCTTCTGGGAGCGAAGCAGGATCAGGAACAAGAGCTCCTACAAGAGCTCAGTAGCTAAGGGAGTATATAGAGCATAGCAATCCCTGTAGTGATTATAGCTGTCCCCTACAAACATGAGTCAAAGCTGCAAGTTAGAGGGTCAGAAAAAGTCTCATGTGCTGGAACACACAGCCTCCTTTTTATTGAGGTTACATGCAAAAAAAAGACACTCTCAGGGGGAGGCATACAATCCCCAATCACACATTTGATACATTTAGATAGAGACAACGCCCTTTGACAGGCCACAACATTACTTCAGCAGATAACAAGTTACACACAATAAAACAATGCAGTCCACCTTATCACTAGCAGTTTGATTAGACAATCGGAATGTTTATCACTAAACTTAATTAGAGCTGATCCCAGCAAACTTGTATTTAGAATAGGTTCTTGAAGCTGAACAAAATTAACTCTTAATGGCACACAATGAAAACTAATGCTTTTGTAACAGTGCTCCCTTTCTGTGGAACACTTTGCCTGTGTGGTACTTGGTTCAGTAAGCCCTATTTACTGAACCAAGTGGGAGAAGCCAGGGACAAGTTATTTTCTTTCATGTAATTAGCAAGAGTCCATGAGCTAGTGACGTATGGGATATACATTCCTACCAGGAGGGGCAAAGTTTCCCAAACCTTAAAATGCCTATAAATACACCCCTCACCACACCCGTTTTACAAACTTCCCGTGGAGGTGGTGAAGTAAGTTTGTGCTAGATTCTTCGTTGATATGCACTCCGCAGCAGGCTGGAGCCCGGTTTTCCTCTCAGCGTGCAGTGAATGTCAGAGGGATGTGAAGAGAGTATTGCCTATTTGAATTCAATGATCTCCTTCTACAGGGTCTATTTCATAGGTTCTCTGTTATCGGTCGTAGAGATTCATCTCTTACCTCCCTTTTCAGATCGACGATATACTCTTATATATACCATTACCTCTACTGATTCTCGTTTCAGTACTGGTTTGGCTTTCTACTATTTGTAGATGAGTGTCCTGGGGTAAGTAAGTCTTATTTTCTGTGACACTCTAAGCTATGGTTGGGCACTTTTATATAAAGTTCTAAATATATGTGTTTAAACATTTATTTGCCTTGATTCAGGATGTTCAATATTCCTTATTTCAGACAGTCAGTTTCATTATTTGGGATAATGCATTTGAATATTAAATTTTTCTTACCTTTAAAATTTGACTTTTTTTTCCTGTGGGCTGTTAGGCTCGTGGGGGCTGAAAATGCTTCATTTCTCTTGTTAAGTGTAGTCAGTCCACGGGTCATCCATTACTTATGGAATATATCTCTTCCTAACAGGAAGCTGCAAGAGGATCACCCAAGCAGAGCTGCTATATAGCTCCTCCCCTCACATGTCATATTCAGTCATTCTCTTGCAGCCTAACTAAAGATAGGTCGCTGTGAGAGGTCTGTGGTGTTTTTTAACTTAGTTTATTTCTTCAATCAAAAGTTTGTTATTTTAAATGGCACCGGAGTGTGCTGTTTGTTCTCAGGCAGCATTAGAAGAAGAATCTGCCTGCGTTTTCTATGATCTTAGCAGACGTAACTAAGATCCATTGGCTGTTCTCATCTGAGGAGTGAGGTAACTTCAGAAAAGGGGAATAGCATGCAGGGCCCCCCTGCAAACAAGGTATGTGCAGTAAATTATTTTTCTGAGGAATGGAATTGACTGAGAAAATACTGCTGATACCAATGTAACTTAAGTTCAGCCTTAAATGCAGTGATAGCGACTGGTATTAGGCTGATGAGTGTGTGTACACTGAATGTATTTTTATAAGGAATGGAATTGACTCTGAAAATACTGTTAATACTGAAATAATGTATGAGCCTTAACTGCAGTAAAAGCGACTGGTAGCAGGCTTATTAATAACACTTCATAACTTTTAAAATGTATGTTCAAAACGTTTAATGGCATGTTAATCGTTTTTTGTGAGGTACTTGGTGATAAAACTTATTGGGGCATGATTTTTACCACATGGCCATCTTTGTTTTCTGCATAGAAACATTTATCTGAGCTTCCCCACTGTTGTAATATGAGTGGGAGGGGCCTATTTTAGCGCTTTTTTGCGCAGTAAAAATTCAGTCACAATCTGTCTACTTCATCCTCCATGATCCAGATCGTCTCTAGAGAGCTCAGGGGTCTTCAAAATTCATTTTGAGGGAGGTAATCAGTCACAGCAGACCTGTGACAGTTTGTTTTGACTGTGTTAAAAACGTTAATTATTAAATTGTTATCCGTTTTTGGGTATTAAGGGGTTAATCATCCATTTGCTGGTGGGTGCAATCCTTTGCTAACTTAATTCATTTACTGTGAAAAATTGGTTGCTATAACTATTTTGGTTCATTGTTATTTCAACTGTGACAGCTTTTTGTGCTTCTTAATGGCACAGTAGCGTTTTTTATATTGCTTGTAAATTTATTTAGAAAAGTATTTCCAAGCTTGCTAGTCTCATTGCTAGTCTGTTTAAACATGTCTGACTCAGATGAATCTCTTTGTTCACTATGTTTAAAGGCCAATGTGGAGCCCAATAGAAATTTGTGTACTAATTGCATTGATGTTACTTTAAATAAAAGTAAATTTTTACATGTAAAGAAATTATCACTAGACAACGAGGGGGAAGTTATGCCGACTAACTCTCCTCACGTGTCAGTACCTTCGCCTCCCGCTCAGGAGGTGCGTGATTTTGTGGCGCCAAGTACATCAGGGAGGCCCTTACAAATCACTTTGCAAGACATGGCTACTGTTATGACAGAAGTATTATCTAAATTGCCAGAATTAAGAGGCAAGCGCGATAGCTCTGGGTTAAGGACAGAGCGCGCGGATGAGGTGAGAGCCATGTCAGATACTGCGTCACAGTTTGCAGAACATGAAGACGGGGAGCTTCATTCTGTGGGTGACGGATCTGATCCAGGGAGACTGGATTCAGAGATTTCTAATTTTAAATTTAAGCTTGAGAACCTCCTCATATTGCTAGGGGAGGTATTAGCGGCTCTGAATGATTGTAACACGGTTGCAATTCCAGAAAACTTATGTAGGTTGGATAGATACTATGCGGTACCGGTGTGTACTGACGTGTTTCCTATACCTAAAAGGCTTACAGAGATTATTAGCAAGGAGTGGGATAGACCTGGTGTGCCTTTTTCCCCTCCTCCCATATTTAGGAAAATGTTTCCTATAGACGCCACCACACGAGACTTATGGCAGACGGTCCCTAAGGTGGAGGGAGCAGTTTCTACTTTAGCTAAGCGTACCACTATCCCGGTGGAGGATAGTTGTGCCTTTTCAGATCCAATGGATAAGAAATTAGAGGGTTACCTTAAGAAAATGTTTGTTCAACAAGGTTTTATCTTACAGCCCCTTGCATGCATTGTGCCTGTCACTGCTGCGGCGGCATTCTGGTTTGAGTCTCTGGAAGAGGCCATTCGCACAGCTCCATTGGATGAAATTATGAACAAGCTTAAAGCACTTAAGCTAGCTAACGCATTTGTTTCTGATGCCGTCGTACATTTAACCAAACTTACGGCTAAGAACTCCGGATTCGCCATCCAAGCGCGCAGAGCGCTATGGCTTAAATCCTGGTCAGCTGACGTGACTTCTAAATCTAAATTGCTTAATATTCCTTTCAAAGGGCAGACCTTATTCTGGCCCGGCTTGAAAGAAATTATAGCTGACATTACGGGAGGTAAGGGCCATGCTCTACCTCAGGACAGGGCCAAATCAAAGGCCAAACAGTCTAATTTTCGTGCCTTTCGTAACTTCAAGGCAGGAGCAGCATCAACAAGGAGCTGTTGCTCGTTACAGACAGGGCTGGAAAGTTAACCAGTCCTGGAACAAGGGCAAGCAGGCCAAGAAACCTGCTGCTGCCCCTAAGACAGCATGAAGAGAGGGCCCCCTATCCGGAAACGGATCTAGTGGGGGGCAGACTTTCTCTCTTCGCCCAGGCTTGGGCAAGAGATGTCCAGGATCCCTGGGCGTTGGAGATCATATCTCAGGGATATCTCCTGGACTTCAAAACTTCTCCTCCATGAGGGAGATTTCATCTTTCAAGGTTATCAGCAAACCAAATAAAGAAAGAGGCGTTTCTACGCTGTGTACAAGACCTCTTACTAATGGGGGTGATCCACCCAGTTCCGCGGACGGAACACGGGCAAGGATTCTATTCAAATCTATTTGTGGTTCCCAAGAAAGAGGGAACCTTCAGACCATTCTTGGACTTAAAAATCCTAAACAAATTCCTAAGAGTTTCATCATTCAAAATGGAAACTATTCGAACCATCCTTCCCATGATCCAAGAGGGTCAGTACATGACCAAAGTGGTCTTAAAGGATGCCTACCTTCACATACCGATTCACAAGGATCATTATCGGTACCTAAGATTTGCTTTCCTAGACAGGCATTACCTGTTTGTAGCTCTTCCCTTCGGATTAGCTACGGCTCCAAGAATCTTTACAAAAGTTCTGGGCTCACTTCTGGCGGTACTAAGACCTCGAGGCATAGCGGTGACTCCGTACCTAGACGACATTCTGATACAAGCGTCAAGTTTTCAAACTGCCAAGTCTCATACAGAGATAGTTCTGGCATTTCTGAGGTCGCATGGGTGGAAGGTGAACGTGGAAAAGAGTTCTCTATTACCACTTACAAGGGTTCCCTTTCTAGGGACTCTTATAGATTCTGTAGAGATGAAAATTTACCTGACGGAGGCCAGGTTATCAAAACTTCTAAATGCTTGCCGTGTCCTTCATTCCATTCCACACCCGTCAGTAGCTCAGTGCATGGAAGTAATCGGCTTAATGGTAGCGGCAATGGACATAGTTCCATTTGCGCGCCTGCATCTCAGACTGCTGCAATTGTGCATGCTAAGTCAGTGGAATGGGGATTACTCAGATTTGTCCCCCCTGCTAAATCTGGATCAAGAGACCAGAGATTCTCTTCTATGGTGGCTTTCTCGGCCACATCTGTCCAAGGGGATGACCTTTCGCAGGCCAGATTGGACGATTGTAACAACAGACGCCAGCCTTCTAGGCTGGGGCGCAGTCTGGAACTCCCTGAAGGCTCAGGGACTATGGACTCAGGAGGAGAAACTCCTCCCAATAAATAATCTGGAATTAAGAGCAATATTCAATGCTCTCCTAGCTTGGCCTCAGTTAGCAACTCTGAGGTTTATCAGATTTCAGTCGGACAACATCACGACTGTGGCTTACATCAACCATCAAGGGGGAACCAGAAGTTTCCTAGCGATGTTGGAAGTCTCAAAGATAATTGGCTGGGCAGAGTCTCACTCTTGCCACCTGTCAGCGATTTACATCCCAGGCGTGGAGAACTGGGAGGCGGATTTTCTAAGTTGCCAGACTTTTCATCCGGGGGAGTGGGAACTTCATCCGGAGGTCTTTGCTCAACTGATTCATCGTTGGGGCAAACCAGATCTGGATCTCATGGCGTCTCGCCAGAACGCCAAGCTTCCTTGTTACGGATCCAGGTCCAGGGACCCGGGAGCGGTGCTGATAGATGCTCTGACAGCCCCTTGGGTCTTCAACATGGCTTATGTGTTTCCACCATTTCCGATGCTTCCTCGTTTGATTGCCAAGATCAAACAGGAGAGAGCTTCGGTGATTCTGATAGCGCCTGCGTGGCCACGCAGGACCTGGTATGCAGACCTAGTGGACATGTCGTCCTGCCCACCGTGGTCTCTGCCTCTGAGACAGGACCTTCTAATTCAGGGTCCTTTCAACCATCCAAATCTAATTTCTCTGAGGCTGACTGCATGGAGATTGAACGCTTGATTCTATCAAAGCGTGGCTTCTCGGAGTCGGTTATTGATACCTTAATACAGGCTAGGAAGCCTGTTACCAGAAGAATTTACCATAAGATATGGCGTAAATATTTATATTGGTGCGAATCCAAGAGTTACTCATGGAGTAAGGTTAGGATTCCTAGGATATTGTCTTTTCTACAAGAGGGTTTAGAAAAGGGCTTATCTGCTAGTTCGTTAAAGGGAAAGATTTCTGCTCTGTCTATTCTTCTACACAAACGTCTGGCAGAAGTTCCAGACGTTCAGGCTTTTTGTCAGGCTTTAGCTAGGATTAAGCCTGTGTTTAAGACTGTTGCTCCGCCGTGGAGCTTAAACTTAGTTCTTAACGTTCTTCAAGGCGTTCCATTTGAACCCCTTCATTCCATTGATATCAAGCTGTTATCCTGGAAGGTTCTGTTTTTGATGGCTATTTCCTCGGCTCGAAGAGTCTCTGAGTTATCTGCCTTACATTGTGATTCTCCTTATCTGATTTTTCATTCAGACAAGGTAGTTCTGCGTACTAAACCTGGGTTCTTACCTAAGGTAGTTACTAACAGGAATATCAATCAAGAGATTGTTGTTCCATCACTGTGTCCTAACCCTTCTTCAAAGAAGGAACGACTTTTGCATAATCTGGACGTAGTCCGTGCCCTGAAGTTCTATTTGCAGGCAACTAAAGATTTTCGTCAAACTTCTTCCCTGTTTGTCGTTTACTCTGGACAGAGAAGAGGTCAAAAGGCTTCGGCTACCTCTCTCTCTTTTTGGCTTCGTAGCATAATACGTTTAGCCTATGAGACTGCTGGACAACAGCCTCCTGAAAGGATTACAGCTCATTCTACTAGAGCTGTGGCTTCCACCTGGGCCTTTAAAAATGAGGCCTCTGTTGAACAGATTTGCAAGGCTGCAACTTGGTCTTCACTTCACACTTTTTCAAAATTTTACAAATTTGACACTTTTGCTTCTTCGGAGGCTATTTTTGGGAGAAAGGTGCTTCAGGCAGTGGTTCCTTCTGTTTAAGGTTCCTGCCTTGTCCCTCCCTTCATCCGTGTACTTTAGCTTTGGTATTGGTATTCCATAAGTAATGGATGACCCGTGGACTGACTACACTTAACAAGAGAAAACATAATTTATGCTTACCTGATAAATTTATTTCTCTTGTAGTGTAGTCAGTCCACGGCCCGCCCTGTCTTTAAGGCAGATCTAAATTTTAATTAAACTCCAGTCACCACTGCACCCTATGGTTTCTCCTTTCTCGTCTGGTTTTGGTCGAATGACTGAATATGACATGTGAGGGGAGGAGCTATATAGCAGCTCTGCTTGGGTGATCCTCTTGCAGCTTCCTGTTAGGAAGAGATATATTCCATAAGTAATGGATGACCCGTGGACTGACTACACTACAAGAGAAATAAATTTATCAGGTAAGCTTAAATTATGTTTTTATTGCGTCATTCTTGGCGCTGACTTTTTTGGCGCAAAAAAATTCTTAGTCATTTCCGGCGTCATACTTGTCACCGGAAGTTGTTTGTATGTGCGTCATTTTTTTAATGTTTTTTTGCACCAAAGATGTCGGCGTTACCGGATGTGGCGTCATTTTTGGCGCCAAAGCATTAAGGCGCCAAATAGTGTGGGCGTCTTTTTTGGCGCTAAAAAATATGGGCATCATTATTGTCTCCACATTATTTAAGTCTCATTGTTTATTTGCTTCTGGTTGCTAGAAGCTTGTTCATTGGCATTTTTTCCCATTCCTGAAACTGTCATTTAAGGAATTTGATAGATTTTACTTTATATGTTGTTTTTTCTATTACATATTGCAAGATGTCTCAGATTGACCCTGGATCAAAAGCTACTTCTGGAAAAACGCTTGACTGAGTTCAGTCCTACCAAAGCTAAGTTCATTTATTTTAAATGTTATGAATGTTTATCTTTAGCTATGGTTTGTAATAAGTTATTATGATAAACTTTTACATGCAGAATATATTGCCATTCTTTTTACATCTTATGTACAAGAAATATTTAGAAGATTTATAAGAAATATTTTTCTGATTCTATTTTAAAGGCTTTGTCTGACATCGTGCCTTCTAATAAATTTTTTTAGGTCTTTTTCACTTCTTTTTTAATTATTGAAGTTTCAAATGACCAACAAGATACTGATTTATCCTTCTCTGATGATGTTTTTTTCTCATAAAGAGTTTTCTTCATCAGATATTGACGCTAACAAATCTACTTTTTTATTATTTTTTTTATTAAAGTACATTTGTTCTTTGTTTAAAAGGTGTTGATTATTTTGGATATTAAGGTAACTAGTTCTTTTTCAAGACTAGCTAACACTATTTTTGCTTATTTTTCTTCTGTGTTTTCAGAGGTTTTCTTTCCAATTCCTCATACTAGGGAATGGAATAGGCTGAGAATTTTCTTTTATTCCTTCTTCAAAGGTTTTAAACTATATTCTTTGCCAGCAGTTAAATTCAATTTGGAGGGTTCTCCAATTTATTGGGGCTATCTCTACTCCTACTAGTTATGCTATTGTTTCTATAGCAAAATAGTATTTATTTTCCTTTAGATGGTTGTATCTTATTTAAGGAAAATTATTTAGTTTCAGGTACTTTTCTTGGTCCTGTGATTTATTTGGATGTTGCAATTGCTTCATTTTGTTCTGTTTACTTTAAGATCAAGTATCAGATTATGATTTATTTTAGCATTGTTAAGGGACAACATTTACTAGACTAGGTGCTGTTGCATTTGTCTTGTTGTTTTGCATTTTTTGATTATGCAAGTCCACTGTATTGACTGGTCCTTTAACTGGACTATCATGCTAATAATTTCATTTGTGTCTTCATTTTATTGAATATTTTCGCAAAAGAGGGTTAATCTATGTCTTTAGCTATTTTAGCTAGAAGAATTTTGTGATTTTTAAAAATTCATATTTCTTTTGTTCTAAGATAATCAATTATTTGTTTTATAATTGGATTCAATTCTTAACTGTTACTCTGGGCTTCAAGATTGAGTTCTAAGACTAAAACTTTAAGCTTATACTAGTTTGGTTGTTCTTATTAAGGAACAAATTCTTGAATTCTTTCCCAAGTAACATGTTTTTAATTGGAAATTTTTCAGTTCGAAATCAGCTCCCTAAAAATGCGATGTACGTGCCGTATTCCAGCTTGGCTGGCAAGGGGCAGGTTAAGACTTCTTTGAAATTTATTTGGTTCTATTCGGTCCAAATTTCTTTGATTTTATTCCAGTAAGGCTAACACTTTCTTTAAGTGTGTTTTGGTCCTATATATTTTGGGTACTGTTGAAGCATGGCTGGGCACCCATGGGGTTCAAGCGCTGCTCAGACCTGGAATCTTCTGGGGTATTTCTTCCAGTTCCATTTTTAGGAACTGGGTTTTGGAGTTTTATTCAAACTATTCTGCCTTTTTTGGGTCAGTGATAGCATTATTTGTTTTCATTAGATACAATAAATGCGTATTTTCATTTTTCTGTTTTCATTCAGATTATTTTCTGAGGATGCGGATCTCATATGATTCACTTTGCTCTTCAGGACATAGTTAGAGGATCTTTTTTTCAAAAGCTCTTGATTCCTTACACAAGGGTCACCTTTTTTAGGTTTCCAGATAGTTTGTGTCACTGTCTTTGTCTCTATCAGACAAGGGACAATTTTATTGTGTTCCGTTTGTCGGTACCTTTAGTCTCTATTATTTCCTTCAGTTGCTATATATGCATAGAAGTTTTAGGTCTTATGGCCACAGCATTGGATTTAATTCCCTTTGCTCATTTTCAATAGAAAGAACCTTTCTCCAACATAGGTGTGTCCGGTCCACGGCGTCATCCTTACTTGTGGGATATTCTCTTCCCCAACAGGAAATGGCAAAGAGCCCAGCAAAGCTGGTCACATGATCCCTCCTAGGCTCCGCCTACCCCAGTCATTCTCTTTGCCGTTGTACAGGCAACATCTCCACGGAGATGGCTTAGAGTTTTTTAGTGTTTAACTGTAGTTTTTATTATTCAATCAAGAGTTTGTTATTTTGAAATAGTGCTGGTATGTACTATTTACTCAGAAACAGAAAAGAGATGAAGATTTCTGTTTGTATGAGGAAAATGATTTTAGCAACCGTCACTAAAATCCATGGCTGTTCCACACAGGACTGTTGAGAGCAATTAACTTCAGTTGGGGAAACAGTGAGCAGTCTCTTGCTGCTTGAGGTATGACACATTCTAACAAGACGATGTAATGCTGGAAGCTGTCATTTTCCCTCTGGGATCCGGTAAGCCATGTTTATTACGATTGTAAATAAGGGCTTCAAAAAGGGCTTATTAAGACTGTAGACTTTTTTTGGGCTAAATCGATTGATTATTAACACATATTTAGCCTTGAGGAATCATTTTATCTGGGTATTTTGATATAATAATATCGGCAGGCACTGTTTTAGACACCTTATTCTTTAGGGGCTTTCCCAAAGCATAGGCAGAGCCTCATTTTCGCGCCGGTGTTGCGCACTTGTTTTTGAGAGGCATGGCATGCAGTCGCATGTGAGAGGAGCTCTGATACTTAGAAAAGACTTTCTGAAGGCGTCATTTGGTATCGTATTCCCCTTGGGGCTTGGTTGGGTCTCAGCAAAGCAGATACCAGGGACTGTAAGGGGTTAAAGTTCAAAACGGCTCCGGTTCCGTTATTTTAAGGGTTAAAGCTTCCAAATTTGGTGTGCAATACTTTTAAGGCTTTAAGACACTGTAGTGAAAATTTGGTGAATTTTGAACAATTCCTTCATGTTTTTTCGCATTTGCAGTAATAAAGTGTGTTCAGTTTAAAATTTAAAGTGACAGTAACGGTTTTATTTTAAAACGTTTTTTGTACTTGTTATCAAGTTTATGCCTGTTTAACATGTCTGAACTACCAGATAGACTGTGTTCTGAATGTGGGGAAGCCAGAATTCCTATTCATTTAAATAAATGTGATTTATGTGACAATGACAATGATGCCCAAGATGATTCCTCAAGTGAGGGGAGTAAGCATGGTACTGCATCATTCCCTCCTTCGTCTACACGAGTCTTGCCCACTCAGGAGGCCCCTAGTACATCTAGCGCGCCAATACTCCTTACTATGCAACAATTAACGGCTGTAATGGATAATTCTGTCAAAAACATTTTAGCCAAAATGAACACTTATCAGCGTAAGCGCGACTGCTCTGTTTTAGATACTGAAGAGCATGACGACGCTGATATTAATATTTCTGAAGGGCCCCTAACTCAGTCTGATGGGGCCAGGGAGGTTTTGTCTGAGGGAGAAATTACTGATTCAGGGAACATTTCTCAACAAGCTGAACCTGATGTGATTGCATTTAAATTTAAGTTGGAACATCTCCGCATTCTGCTTAAGGAGGTATTATCCACTCTGGATGATTGTGACAAGTTGGTCATCCCAGAGAAACTATGTAAAATGGACAAGTTCCTAGAGGTGCCGGGGCTCCCAGAAGCTTTTCCTATACCCAAGCGGGTGGCGGACATTGTTAATAAGGAATGGGAAAGGCCCGGTATTCCTTTCGTCCCTCCCCCCATATTTAAAAAATTGTTTCCTATGGTCGACCCCAGAAAGGACTTATGGCAGACAGTCCCCAAGGTCGAGGGAGCGGTTTCCACTTTAAACAAACGCACCACTATACTCATAGAGGATAGTTGTGCTTTCAAAGATCCTATGGATAAAAAATTAGAAGGTTTGCTTAAAAAGATGTTTGTTCAGCAGGGTTACCTTCTACAACCAATTTCATGCATTGTCCCTGTCGCTACAGCCGCATGTTTCTGGTTCGATGAGCTGATAAAGGCGGTCGACAGTGATTCTCCTCCTTATGAGGAGATTATGGGCAGAATCAATGCTCTCAAATTGGCTAATTCTTTCACCCTAGACGCCACTTTGCAATTGGCTAGGTTAGCGGCTAAGAATTCTGGGTTTGCTATTGTGGCGCGCAGAGCGCTTTGGTTGAAATCTTGGTCGGCTGATGCGTCTTCCAAGAACAAGTTACTTAACATTCCTTTCAAGGGGAAAACGCTGTTTGGCCCTGACTTGAAAGAGATTATCTCGGATATCACTGGGGGTAAGGGCCACGCCCTTCCTCAGGATCGGCCTTTCAAGGCAAAGAATAAACCTAATTTTCGTCCCTTTCGTAGAAACGGACCAGCCCAAAGTGCTACGTCCTCTAAGCAAGAGGGTAATACTTCTCAAGCCAAGCCAGCTTGGAGACCAATGCAAGGCTGGAACAAGGGAAAGCAGGCCAAGAAACCTGCCACTGCTACCAAGACAGCATGAAATGTTGGCCCCCGATCCGGGACCGGATCTGGTGGGGGGCAGACTCTCTCTCTTCGCTCAGGCTTGGGCAAGAGATGTTCTGGATCCTTGGGCGCTAGAAATAGTCTCCCAAGGTTATCTTCTGGAATTCAAGGGACTTCCCCCAAGGGGGAGGTTCCACAGGTCTCAGTTGTCTTCAGACCACATAAAAAGACAGGCATTCTTACATTGTGTAGAAGACCTGTTAAAAATGGGAGTGATTCATCCCGTTCCATTAAGAGAACAAGGGATGGGGTTCTACTCCAATCTGTTTATAGTTCCCAAAAAAGAGGGAACGTTCAGACCAATCTTAGATCTCAAGATCTTAAACAAGTTTCTCAAGGTTCCATCGTTCAAGATGGAAACCATTCGAACTATTCTTCCTTCCATCCAGGAAGGTCAATTCATGACCACGGTGGATTTAAAGGATGCGTATCTACATATTCCTATCCACAAGGAACATCATCGGTTCCTGAGGTTCGCATTCCTGGACAAACATTACCAGTTCGTGGCGCTTCCTTTCGGATTAGCCACTGCTCCAAGGATTTTCACAAAGGTACTAGGGTCCCTTCTAGCTGTGCTAAGACCAAGGGGCATTGCTGTAGTACCTTACTTGGACGACATTCTGATTCAAGCGTCGTCCCTTCCTCAAGCAAAGGCTCACACGGACATTGTCCTGGCCTTTCTCAGATCTCACGGATGGAAAGTGAACGTGGAAAAGAGTTCTCTATCTCCGTCAACAAGGGTTCCCTTCTTGGGAACAATAATAGACTCCTTAGAAATGAGGATTTTTCTGACAGAGGCCAGAAAAACAAAACTTCTAGACTCTTGTCGGATACTTCATTCCGTTCCTCTTCCTTCCATAGCTCAGTGCATGGAAGTGATCGGGTTGATGGTAGCGGCAATGGACATAGTTCCTTTTGCACGCATTCATCTAAGACCATTACAACTGTGCATGCTCAGTCAGTGGAATGGGGACTATACAGACTTGTCTCCGAAGATACAAGTAAATCAGAGGACCAGAGACTCACTCCGTTGGTGGCTGTCCCTGGACAACCTGTCACGAGGGATGACATTCCGCAGACCAGAGTGGGTCATTGTCACGACCGACGCCAGTCTGATGGGCTGGGGCGCGGTCTGGGGATCCCTGAAAGCTCAGGGTCTTTGGTCTCGGGAAGAATCTCTTCTACCGATAAATATTCTGGAACTGAGAGCGATATTCAATGCTCTCAAGGCTTGGCCTCAGCTAGCGAGGGCCAAGTTCATACGGTTTCAATCAGACAACATGACAACTGTTGCGTACATCAACCATCAGGGGGGAACAAGGAGTTCCCTGGCGATGGAAGAAGTGACCAAAATCATTCTATGGGCGGAGTCTCACTCCTGCCACCTGTCTGCTATCCACATCCCAGGAGTGGAAAATTGGGAAGCGGATTTTCTGAGTCGTCAGACATTGCATCCGGGGGAGTGGGAACTCCATCCGGAAATCTTTGCCCAAGTCACTCAGCTGTGGGGCATTCCAGACATGGATCTGATGGCCTCTCGTCAGAACTTCAAAGTTCCTTGCTACGGGTCCAGATCCAGGGATCCCAAGGCGGCTCTAGTGGATGCACTAGTAGCACCTTGGACCTTCAAACTAGCTTATGTGTTCCCGCCGTTTCCTCTCATCCCCAGGCTGGTAGCCAGGATCAATCAGGAGAGGGCGTCGGTGATCTTGATAGCTCCTGCGTGGCCACGCAGGACTTGGTACGCAGATCTGGTGAATATGTCATCGGCTCCTCCTTGGAAGCTACCTTTGAGACGAGACCTTCTTGTTCAGGGTCCGTTCGAACATCCGAATCTGGTTTCACTCCAGCTGACTGCTTGGAGATTGAACGCTTGATCTTATCGAAGCGAGGATTCTCAGATTCTGTTATCGATACTCTTGTTCAGGCCAGAAAGCCTGTAACTAGAAAGATTTACCACAAAATTTGGAAAAAATATATCTGTTGGTGTGAATCTAAAGGATTCCCTTGGGACAAGGTTAAGATTCCTAGGATTCTATCCTTCCTTCAAGAAGGATTGGAAAAAGGATTATCTGCAAGTTCCCTGAAGGGACAGATTTCTGCCTTGTCTGTGTTACTTCACAAAAAGCTGGCCGCTGTGCCAGATGTTCAAGCCTTTGTTCAGGCTCTGGTTAGAATTAAGCCTGTTTACAAACCTTTGACTCCTCCTTGGAGTCTCAATTTAGTTCTTTCAGTTCTTCAGGGGGTTCCGTTTGAACCCTTGCATTCCGTTGATATTAAGTTATTATCTTGGAAAGTTTTGTTTTTAGTTGCAATTTCTTCTGCTAGAAGAGTTTCAGAATTATCTGCTCTGCAGTGTTCTCCTCCTTATCTGGTGTTCCATGCAGATAAGGTGGTTTTACGTACTAAACCTGGTTTTCTTCCAAAAGTTGTTTCTAACAAAAACATTAACCAGGAGATTATCGTACCTTCTCTGTGTCCGAAACCAGTTTCAAAGAAGGAACGTTTGTTGCACAATTTGGATGTTGTTCGCGCTCTAAAATTCTATTTAGATGCTACAAAGGATTTTAGACAAACATCTTCCTTGTTTGTTGTTTATTCCGGTAAAAGGAGAGGTCAAAAAGCAACTTCTACCTCTCTCTCTTTTTGGATTAAAAGCATCATCAGATTGGCTTACGAGACTGCCGGACGGCAGCCTCCCGAAAGAATCACAGCTCATTCCACTAGGGCTGTGGCTTCCACATGGGCCTTCAAGAACGAGGCTTCTGTTGATCAGATATGTAGGGCAGCGACTTGGTCTTCACTGCACACTTTTACCAAATTTTACAAGTTTGATACTTTTGCTTCTTCTGAGGCTATTTTTGGGAGAAAGGTTTTGCAAGCCGTGGTGCCTTCCATTTAGGTGACCTGATTTGCTCCCTCCCTTCATCCGTGTCCTAAAGCTTTGGTATTGGTTCCCACAAGTAAGGATGACGCTGTGGACCGGACACACCTATGTTGGAGAAAACAGAATTTATGTTTACCTGATAAATTACTTTCTCCAACGGTGTGTCCGGTCCACGGCCCGCCCTGGTTTTTTTAATCAGGTCTGATAATTTATTTTCTTTAACTACAGTCACCACGGTACCATATGGTTTCTCCTATGCAAATATTCCTCCTTAACGTCGGTCGAATGACTGGGGTAGGCGGAGCCTAGGAGGGATCATGTGACCAGCTTTGCTGGGCTCTTTGCCATTTCCTGTTGGGGAAGAGAATATCCCACAAGTAAGGATGACGCCGTGGACCGGACACACCGTTGGAGAAAGTAATTTATCAGGTAAACATAAATTCTGTTTTCCAGTCTTTTATGCTGAATTATGGTGCAGGGTTTCTTGGATTTCGCATTTTAAATCTTCGAATCCTAATATTTATCTCTCTTGATTTGGTGGTTAAGATCACCATCATTTAGTTCTACAGGTCTCTTCGTTTCTTTCAACCTGGACCATGATCTCTACAGATGTGAGTCTTTTTGGTTGGGAGGCTGTCTGAGGATCTCTGTCAGCACAAGGGGTTTGGAAATCTCAGGAGGCGAGATTACCATTTGATATTTTAGAACTCTGTGCTTTCTCAGAGTTTTTCAGTTAGTTTCTTTTTGAAGAAGAGACGTTTAATGTTTTTCAGACAATATCACTACTATGGTGTATGTCAATCATCAGAGTAGGACTATCAGTCCTTAGGCTGTGACAGAAGTGTCTCGGATATTAGCTTGGGCTAAATCCAGCTCCTATCTAAATTCTGTGTTTTTTTTCCCAGGTATAGATATTTGGGAAGCGGATTATCTCTGTTAATCAAGCTTTTCTTCCGGGAGCATGGTCTCTCTTACCCAGATATGTTTTTCATCTCATCTGAATAAAGAACTTCCCAGGGGCCTATTAAGGTCCGGGAATCTTCAGGCGGAAGTAGTGTATGCATTGACATTTCTTTGGAATTATCTTTTTGCCTATTTCTTTCCGCCTCTAGTTCTTCTTCCAAAATTCTTATGGAGTATTTGTTTGTTATGCTGGTAGCTCCAGCATGGCCTCTCAGGTTTTGGTATACGAATCTCATTCGGATGGCCAGTTGCCAACGTTGGGCACCTCCGTTTAAACCAGACCTTTTCTTTCTCAAGGCCATTTTTTCCATCAGGATCTCAAATCAGGATGGAGATTGAATGCTTGGTTTTTAGTCATAGAGGTTTTTCTGACTCATTGATTAATACTATGTTTCAGGCTCATAAATCTGTCTCTGGAAAGATTTATATTGAGTCTGGAAGACCTACTTTTCTTGGCATTCTTTTAAAATTCATAGAATTTTATTATTTTTTCAGGTTGGTTTGGATAAGGTTTTGTCTTCAATTCTTTGTTAGGACAAATCTCTACTCTTTCTGTTCTTTTTTCACAGAAAGATTGCTAATCATCCTGATATTCATTGTGTTGTACAGGCTTTGGTCCATATCAAGCCTGTCATTAATTCAATCTCTCCTCTTTGGAGTCTCAATTTGGTGCTGAGGGCTTTACAGGCTCCTCCGTTTGAAACTATGCATTTTCTGAACGTTAAATTACTTTCTTGGAAAAGTATTGTTCCTTTTGGTTATTTCTTCTACTAGAAGAGTTTTTGAGTTATCTGCTCTTTTTTGTGAATATCCTTTTCTGATTTTTCATCAGGATAAGGCAGTGTTACTTCCTGATATTCATCATTTTTTTCAGGTTTTGATTCGTATCAAACCTGTCATTAAGCCAATTTCTCCTCCTTGGAGTCTTAATTGGGTTCTGAAGGTTTTTCAGGCTCTTCTATTTTGAGCATAAGCTTGCTCTGGACATTCATTACTTTCATGGAAAGTATTGTTCTTTTTGGACATCTCTTCAGCTAGAACAGTTTTTGAATTATCTGTTCTTTCTTGTGAATCTCCTTGTTCTGATTTTTCATCAGGATAAGGTGTTTTTTTGCTGTCCTCATTTCAATTTTCACCTAAGTTGTGAATTCTAACAACATTAGTGGAGGGATTATTGTCTTTTCCTTGTGTCCTAATCCTAAGAATTCTTTGGTAAGATTCTTACATTCTTTAGGATGTGGTAAGAGTTTTGAAATATTTTGTTGAAGCTACTCAGATTTCAGACAGACTTCTAGTCTATTTGTTATCTTTTCTGGTTTTAGGAAGGTCAGAAGGCTTCTGCCATTTCTTTGGCATCTTGGTTAAGCTTTTGATTCATCATGCTTATTTGGAGTCGGATTATTCCCCGTCTCAGAGGATTACGGCTCATTCTACTAGGTCAGTTTCTACTTCCTGGGCTTTTTAAGAATGAAGCTTCTGTTGATCAAATTTGCAAAGCAATGACTTAGTCTTCTTTGCATACTTTTACTAAATTCTACCATTTTGATGTTTTCTCTTCTTTAGAAGCAGTTTTTGGTAGAATAGTACTTCAGGCAGCTGTTTTAGTTTGATTCTTCTGCTTATATTTTCAGTTTTTTTCATTATTAAAATTGAAACTTTTGATTTGGGTAGTGGATTAATTTTTCAGCGGAATTGGCTGTCTTTATTTTATCCCTCCCTCTCTAGTGACTCTTGCGTGGAAGTTCCACATCTTGGGTATTTATATCCCATATGTCACTAGCTCATGGACTCTTGCTAATTACATGAAAGAAAACATAATTTATGTAAGAACTTACCTGATAAATTCATTTCTTTCATATTAGCAAGAGTCCATGAGGCCCACCCTTTTCTTCTGTTAAGTGTGATCAGTCCACGGGTCTGGGATATTACTCCTCCCCAACAGGAAGTGCAAGAGGATTCACCCAGCAGAGCTGCATATAGCTCCTCCCCTCTACGTCACTCCCAGTCATTCTCTTGCACCCAACGACTAGATAGGATGTGTGAGAGGACTATGGTGATTATACTTAGTTTTATATCTTCAATCAAAAGTTTGTTATTTTAAAATAGCACCGGAGTGTGTTATTATCTCTCTGGCAGAGTTTGAAGAAGAATCTACCAGAGGTTTTGTTATGATTTTAGCCGGAGTAGTTAAGATCATATTGCTGTTTCTCGGCCATCTGAGGAGAGGTAAACTTCAGATCAGGGGACAGCGGGCAGATGAATCTGCATAGAGGTATGTAGCAGTTTTTATTTTCTGACAATGGAATTGATGAGAAAATCCTGCCATACCGATATAATGTCATGTATGTATACTTTACACTTCAGTATTCTGGGGAATGGTACTTCACTAGAATTACACTGTAAGAAATACATAAAGCTGTTTAATAACTAGAGATTATGTTTAACGTTTTTGCTGGAATGTAAAATCGTTTTCATTTGCTGAGGTACTGAGTGAATAAATGTTTGGGCACTATTTTTCCACTTGGCAGTTGCTTAATCTGTTTTTTGACAGTTTCTGTTCTCCCTCACTGCTGTGTGTGAGGGGGAGGGGCCGTTTTTTGGCGCTTTTACTATGCATCAAATATTTCAGTCAGCAACTCATTGTATTCCCTGCATGATCCGGTTCATCTCTACAGAGCTCAGGGGTCTTCAAAACTTATTTTGAGGGAGGTAATTTCTCTCAGCAGAGCTGTGAGAATTATAGTTTGTCTGAGATAAAAAACGTTTATTCTGTAATTTGTTTCCTGCTTTCAGAATTTGTTATCTTTGCTAATGGGATTAAACCTTTGCTAAAGTTGTGTTGTTTACAAGGATTGAGGCTATAACTGTTTCAATTTATTAATTTTCAACTGTCATAGATCTTCTGTGCTTCTTAAAGGCACAGTACGTTTTAATATTATTCTAATTGAATTGTATTTCCAAGTTGCAAGTTTATTTGCTAGTGTGTTAAACATGTCTGATTCAGAGGATGATACCTGTGTCATTTGTTGCAATGCCAAAGTGGAGCCCAATAGAAATTTATGTACTAACTGTATTGATGCTACTTTAAATAAAAATCAATCTGTACAAATTGAACAAATTTCACCAAACAACGAGGGGAGAGTTATGCCGACTAACTCGCCTCACGTGTCAGTACCTACATCTCCCGCTCAGAGGGAGGTGCGTGATATTGTAGCGCCGAGTACATCTGGGCGGCCATTACAAATCACATTACAGGATATGGCTACTGTTATGACTGAGGTTTTGGCTAAATTACCAGAACTAAGAGGTAAGCGTGATCACTCTGGGGTGAGAACAGAGTGCGCTGATAATATTAGGGCCATGTCAGACACTGCGTCACAGGTGGCAGAACATGAGGACGGAGAACTTCATTCTGTGGGTGACGGTTCTGATCCAAACAGACTGGATTCAGATATTTCAAATTTTAAATTTAAACTGGAAAACCTCCGTGTATTACTAGGGGAGGTGTTAGCGGCTCTGAATGATTGTAACACAGTTGCAATACCAGAGAAAATGTGTAGGTTGGATAAATATTTTGCGGTACCGACGAGTACTGAGTTTTTTCCTATACCTAAGAGACTTACTGAAATTGTTACTAAGGAGTGGGATAGACCCGGTGTGCCGTTCTCACCCCCTCCGATATTTAGAAAAATGTTTCCAATAGACGCCACCACAAGGGACTTATGGCAAACGGTCCCTAAGGTGGAGGGAGCAGTTTCTACCTTAGCTAAGCGTACCACTATCCCGGTGGAGGATAGCTGTGCTTTTTCAGATCCAATGGATAAAAAGTTAGAGGGTTACCTTAAGAAAATGTTTGTTCAACAAGGTTTTATATTGCAACCCCTTGCATGCATTGCGCCGATCACGGCTGCAGCGGCATTCTGGATTGAGTCTCTGGAAGAGAACATTGGTTCAGCTACTCTGGACGACATTACGGACAGGCTTAGAGTCCTTAAACTAGCTAATTCATTCATTTCGGAGGCCGTAGTACATCTTACTAAACTTACGGCAAAGAATTCAGGATTCGCCATTCAGGCACGCAGGGCGCTGTGGCTAAAATCCTGGTCAGCTGATGTTACTTCTAAGTCTAAATTGCTTAATATACCTTTCAAAGGGCAGACCTTATTCGGGCCCGGGTTGAAAGAGATTATCGCTGACATTACAGGAGGTAAAGGCCATGCCCTGCCTCAGGACAAAGCCAAAGCCAAGACTAGACAGTCTAATTTTCGTTCCTTTCGTAATTTCAAAGCAGGAGCAGCATCAACTTCCTCTGCACCAAAACAGGAAGGAGCTGTTGCTCGCTACAGACAAGGCTGGAAACCTAACCAGTCCTGGAACAAGGGCAAGCAGACTAGGAAACCTGCTGCTGCCCCTAAAACAGCATGAATTGAGGGCCCCCGATCCGGGATCGGATCTAGTGGGGGGCAGACTTTCTCTCTTCGCCCAGGCTTGGGCAAGAGATGTTCAGGATCCCTGGGCGCTAGAGATAATATCTCAGGGATACCTTCTGGACTTCAAATACTCTCCTCCAAGAGAGAGATTTCATCTGTCAAGATTGTCAACAATCCAGACAAAGAAAGAGGCGTTTCTACGCTGCGTACAAGAGCTCTTGTTAATGGGAGTAATCCATCCAGTTCCACGATCAGAACAGGGACAGGGGTTTTACTCAAATCTGTTTGTGGTTCCCAAAAAAGAGGGAACTTTCAGACCAATCCTGGACTTAAAGATCCTAAACAAATTCCTAAGAGTTCCATCGTTCAAGATGGAGACTATTCGGACAATTTTACCTATGATCCAAGAAGGTCAGTACATGACCACTGTAGATTTAAAAGATGCTTACCTTCACATACCGTTTCACAAAGATCATTATCGGTACCTAAGGTTTGCCTTCCTAGACAGGCATTACCAGTTTGTGGCTCTTCCATTCGGATTGGCTACAGCTCCAAGAATCTTCACAAAGGTTCTGGGTGCTCTTCTGGCGGTACTAAGACCGCGGGGAATCTCGGTAGCTCCATACCTAGACGACATTCTGATACAAGCTTCAAGCTTTCAAACTGCCAAGTCTCATACAGAGTTAGTGCTGGCATTTCTAAGGTCACATGGATGGAAGGTGAACGAAAAGAAAAGTTCAGTCGTTCCACTCACAAGAGTTCCCTTCCTGGGGACTCTTATAGATTCTGTAGAAATGAAGATTTACCTGACAGAGGACAGGCTAACAAGACTTCAAAGTGCTTGCCGCACCCTTCATTCCATTCAACACCCGTCAGTGGCTCAATGCATGGAGGTAATCGGCTTAATGGTAGCGGCAATGGACATAGTACCCTTTGCACGCTTACACCTCAGACCACTGCAACTGTGCATGCTAAGTCAGTGGAATGGGGATTACTCAGACTTATCCCCTTCTCTGAATCTGGATCAAGAGACCAGAAATTCTCTTCTATGGTGGCTTTCTCGGCCACATCTGTCCAGGGGGATGCCATTCAGCAGACCAGACTGGACAATTGTAACAACAGACGCCAGCCTTCTAGGTTGGGGTGCCGTCTGGAATTCTCTGAAGGCTCAGGGACAATGGAGTCAGGAGGAGAGTCTCCTGCCAATAAACATTCTGGAATTGAGAGCAGTTCTCAATGCCCTCCTGGCTTGGCCCCAGTTGACAACTCGGGGGTTCATCAGGTTTCAGTCGGACAACATCACGACTGTAGCTTACATCAACCATCAGGGAAGGGCAAGAAGCTCCCTAGCTATGATGGAAGTATCAAAGATATTTCGCTGGGCAGAGTCTCACTCTTGCCACCTGTCAGCAATCCACATCCCGGGAGTGGAGAACTGGGAGGCGGATTTCTTAAGTCGTCAGACTTTTCATCCGGGGGAGTGGGAACTTCATCCGGAGGTCTTTGCCCAAATACTTCGACGTTGGGGCAAACCAGAGATAGATCTCATGGCGTCTCGACAGAACGCCAAGCTTCCTCGTTACGGGTCCAGATCCAGGGATCCAGGAGCAGTCCTGATAGATGCTCTGACAGCACCTTGGGACTTCAG
Source organism: Bombina bombina (assembly GCF_027579735.1). Taxonomy (NCBI): domain Eukaryota; kingdom Metazoa; phylum Chordata; class Amphibia; order Anura; family Bombinatoridae; genus Bombina; species Bombina bombina. Next base: position 205,130,262 of record NC_069501.1, on the reverse strand, counting down.
GATGGCTTACGTGTTTCCACCCTTCCCGTTGCTTCCTCGATTGATTGCCAGAATCAAACAAGAGAGAGCATCAGTGATTCTAATAGCACCTGCGTGGCCACGCAGGACTTGGTATGCAGACCTGGTGGACATGTCATCCTGTCCACCTTGGTCTCTACCTCTGAAACAGGACCTTCTGATACAGGGTCCCTTCAAACATCAAAATCTAACTTCTCTGAAGCTGACTGCTTGGAAATTGAACGCTTGATTTTATCAAGACGTGGGTTTTCTGAGTCAGTTATTGATACCTTAATACAGGCTAGGAAACCTGTTACCAGAAAGATTTACCATAAGATATGGCGTAAATACCTATATTGGTGTGAATCCAAAGGTTACTCTTGGAGTAAGGTTAGGATTCCTAGGATATTGTCTTTTCTACAAGAAGGTTTAGAAAAGGGTTTATCTGCTAGTTCTTTAAAGGGACAGATCTCAGCTCTGTCCATTCTGTTACACAAACGTCTGTCAGAAGTTCCTGACGTCCAGGCTTTTTGTCAGGCTTTGGCCAGGATTAAGCCTGTGTTTAAAACTGTTGCTCCACCATGGAGTTTAAACCTTGTTCTTAATGTTTTACAGGGCGTTCCGTTTGAACCCCTTCATTCCATTGATATAAAGTTGTTATCTTGGAAAGTTCTATTTTTAATGGCAATTTCCTCGGCTCGAAGAGTCTCTGAATTATCAGCCTTACATTGTGATTCTCCTTATTTGATTTTTCATTCGGATAAGGTAGTCCTGCGTACTAAACCTGGGTTCTTACCTAAGGTAGTTACTAACAGGAATATCAATCAAGAGATTGTTGTTCCTTCTTTATGCCCAAATCCTTCTTCAAAGAAGGAACGTCTACTGCACAACCTGGATGTAGTCCGTGCGCTAAAATTTTACTTACAGGCAACTAAGGAATTTCGACAAACGTCTTCTCTGTTTGTCATTTACTCTGGGCAGAGGAGAGGTCAAAAAGCTTCCGCTACCTCTCTTTCTTTTTGGCTTCGTAGCATAATTCGTTTAGCTTATGAGACTGCTGGACAGCAGCCTCCTGAAAGAATTACAGCTCATTCTACTAGAGCTGTGGCTTCCACTTGGGCCTTCAAGAATGAGGCCTCTGTTGAACAGATTTGCAAGGCTGCAACTTGGTCTTCGCTTCATACTTTTTCCAAATTTTACAAATTTGACACTTTTGCTTCATCGGAGGCTATTTTTGGGAGAAAGGTTCTTCAGGCAGTGGTTCCTTCTGTATAAAGAGCCTGCCTATCCCTCCCGTCATCCGTGTACTTTTGCTTTGGTATTGGTATCCCAGAAGTAATGATGACCCGTGGACTGATCACACTTAACAGAAGAAAACATAATTTATGCTTACCTGATAAATTCCTTTCTTCTGTAGTGTGATCAGTCCACGGCCCGCCCTGTTTTTAAGGCAGGTAAATATTTTTTAATTTATACTCCAGTCACCACTTCACCCTTGGCTTTTCCTTTCTCGTTGGTCCTTGGTCGAATGACTGGGAGTGACGTAGAGGGGAGGAGCTATATGCAGCTCTGCTGGGTGAATCCTCTTGAACTTCCTGTTGGGGAGGAGTAATATCCCAGAAGTAATGATGACCCGTGGACTGATCACACTACAGAAGAAAGGAATTTATCAGGTAAGCATAAATTATGTTTTTGTGGTGGTTATGATTTCTTTGTATAAAGCACAATTCTTCCAATTCCTTATTTTTGATGCTTTCGCTCCTTTCTTATCACCCCACTTCTTGGCTATTTGTTAAACTGAATTGTGGGTGTGGTGAGGGGTGTATTTATAGGCATTTTAAGGTTTGGGAAACTTTACCCCTCCTGGTAGGAATGTATATCCCATACGTCACTAGCTCATGGACTCTTGCTAATATGAAAGAAATGAATTTATCAGGTAAGTTCTTACATAAATTATGTTTTACAGGTCTGGGGACATAGTCTTAAAGGGGCATTGTTCACCAAAGTCACAATATGTCCCCAGACGGTTCTTAAAGGGCCATACACACCCAATAAAAGTTAATATGTTTTCAGGGGCACAATCTTCCAGGGGCCATAGTCATGAGGAAGGAGGCTGGCAAATAGGCTTCTCCAAAATCCAGGGAAGCAGGGCAATTTTCCATTTAAAGGGCCAGTTACAAATAGCAGTTTGTAACATATCTCCCCTTTTGGAGGGAGACTAACCAGGCACCTGACCTTCTGTCGGTCAGTGCCTAAGTTAGTCTCGCAACCCACCCACAAATAAACATTAGCAGCAAAGTAGCCCCCCCACAATAAGTAGTACTGGCCTGTAGGTTCCAGGTTGTAGGATGAAAGTGTAGCATCCTCGGCCTTCCTGGCGCAGCTGGGCAAATAGCTGATGGTACTTGGGGGGCAGAGGCCAGCGGCACTCTGCCCTGGTGCCAGTGCTTCTGCTGGGGTGAGGGGTTTGCAGGCCAGTCCTGTAACAAGGGGGTCTGTAGGGCAGAGGCCAGCAGCGCTCTGTCCTGATGCCAGCTCTTCTGCTGGGGGAATTGGGGCATAGTCCTGCCCGGTGGCAAAGGGAACGTGGGGGTCAATGGGGGTTAACATTTCCACTGTTAACCCTGGGCCCAAGTTAGGAGTTAGCTGGGGAGGAGGAGATTGGCTTACCTCCTCCTCCTGATACTCCGGCGGCCGTTGGGAAGGGAGGTCGATGCTCTCCGCTCCCTGTGGAACATGCTGCGGCTGGGGAGAGAGACAGGTTGTCTCCTCTCCCTGGAAGGCACACTCCGGCTGGGGAGGGAGGTCGATGCTCTCCCCTCCCTGTAGCTGGGTCTGTCGCTGGGGATCTGGGCCGCCTGCCCAGCATCCCTGTAGGGCCGGTAGAGAGACTGCGGTCCCATTTCCACCTGCCTGCTGGGGGTCTCTTCCCTCTGCACGGTATACTGCCACTGGGGAGGGAGGTCGCTGCTCTCCTCTCCCTGTAACTCACTTTCTTGCTGGAGACCAGGTGTCCATACCCTCAAACTCCACAGTTGGTGCTCAAAGGCTTGTGACGCTTTGTTCTCAGTATCCAATTCCCGGATGATGCGACTGACTACCTCCTGCGCAGGGTCTGGACCATATCGGACTAGCCGCCTCTTTACCTCTGGAACGAAATCAGCACCCTCATAGCGACGGATCCCGTTGAGGTGCTCTTCACAGGGTTCTGACCAGTGTCTTGTCAGCTCCATGCTGCTGTAGGTAGGGACGCTGCGCAGTGGCTAGCGTTGCCCTCAATAACTCTCCTACGATACCAGTGCTATTGGGGTGCTGCTCCTTGCGCTAGGAAGCCATCCCACCGTTGCCGCCAAATGTTACGGTTGCCTCCAGGCTGGCTGGAAGTTGGACAGTAGAAAAGGATGCTCCTAGCGCTCACCAAAGGATCATCAGCACCGTAGACACCATAGACTACTGCGTAGCCACCATAAGTAATGCAGACTCTACGAACCACCGCTGCTGTGCTGGTATCTCGCCGTCTGCTCTGCGCCCTGGACCTACGACCAGGCTCCAGTAGGCGAACCTCTTCCTTCTGGGAGCGAAGCAGGATCAGGAACAAGAGCTCAGTAGCTAAGGGAGTATATAGAGCATAGCAATCCCTGTAGTGATTATAGCTGTCCCCTACAAACATGAGTCAAAGCTGCAAGTTAGAGGGTCAGAAAAAGTCTCATGTGCTTGAACACACAGCCTCCTTTTTATTGAGGTTACATGCAAAAAAAAGACACTCTCAGGGGGAGGCATACAATCCCCAATCACACATTTGATACATTTAGATAGAGACAACGCCCTTTGACAGGCCACAACATTACTTCAGCAGATAAGTTACACACAATAAAACAATGTAGTCCACCTTATCACTAGCAGTCTGATTAGACAATGGGAATGTTTATCACTAAACTTAATTAGAGCTGATCCCAGCAAACTTGTATTTAGAATAGGTTCTTGAAGCTGAACAAAATTAACTCTTAATGGCACACAATGAAAACTAATGCTTTTGTAACAGTGCTCCCTTTCTGTGGAACACTCTGCCTGTGTGGTACTTGGTTCAGTAAGCCCTATTTACTGAACCAAATGGGAGAAGCCAGGGACAAGTTATTTTACAGGTCTGGGGACATAGTCTTAAAGGGGCATTGTTCACCAAAGTCACAATATGTCCCCAGACGGTTCTTAAAGGGCCATACACACCCAATAAAAGTGAATATGTTTTCAGGGGCACAATCTTCCAGGGGCCATAGTCATGAGGAAGGAGGCTGGCAAATAGGCTTCTCCAAAATCCAGGGAAGCAGGGCAATTTTCCATTTAAAGGGCCAGTTACAAATAGCAGTTTGTAACAGATGCCTACCTTCACATTCCGATTCACAAGAATCATCATCGGTTCCTAAGGTTTGCCTTTCTAGACGGGCATTACCAATTTGTAGCTCTTCCCTTCGGGTTGGCTACAGCCCAGAGAATTTTTACAAAGGTTCTGGGCTCACTTCTGGCGGTTCTAAGACCGCAAGGCATAGCGGTGGCTCCTTATCTAGACGACATCCTGATACAGGCGTCAAGCTTTCAAATTGCCAAGTCTCATACAGAGATAGTTCTGGCATTTCTGAGGTCGCAGGGGTGGAAAGTGAATGAAGAAAAGAGTTCTCTATCTCCTCTCACAAGGGTTTCCTTCCTAGGGACTCTTATAGATTCTGTAGAAATGAAAATTTACCTGACGGAGTCCAGGTTATCAAAACTTCTAAATGCTTGCCGTGTTCTTCACTTCATTCCGCGCCCTGCGGTGGCTCAGTGCATGGAAGTAATCGGCTTAATGGTAGCGGCGATGGACATAGTGCCATTTGCGCGCCTGCATCTCAGACCGCTGCAATTATGAATGCTCAGTCAGTGGAATGGGGATTACACAGATTTGTCCCCTCTACTAAATCTGGATCAGGAAACCAGAGATTCTCTTCTCTGGTGGTTATCTCGGGTCCACCTGTCCAAGTGTATGACCTTTCGCAAACCAGATTGGACGATTGTAACAACAGATGCCAGCCTTCTAGATTGGGGTGCAGTCTGGAACTCCCTGAAGGCTCAGGGTTCATGGACTCAGGAGGAGAAACTCCTCCCAATAAATATTCTGGAGTTAAGAGCAATATTCAATGCTCTTCTAGCTTGGCCTCAGTTAGCAACACTGAGGTTCATCAGATTTCAGTCGGACAACATCACGACTGTGGCTTACATCAACCATCAAGGGGGAACCAGGCGTTCCCTAGCGATGTCAGAAGTCTCCAAGATAATTCGCTGGGCAGAGACTCACTCTTGCTACCTATCAGCGATCGATCCATATCCCGGGCGTAGAAAACTGGGACTTTTCATCCGGGGGAGTGGGAGCTCCATCCGGAGGTGTTTGCTCAATTAGTCCATCGTTGGGGCAAACCAGAACTGGATCTCATGGCGTCTCGCCAGAACGCCAAGCTTCCTTGTTACGGATCCAGGTCCAGGGACCCAGAAGCGACGCTGATAGATGCTCTAGCAGCTCCTTGGTTCTTCAACCTGGCTTATGTGTTTTCACCGTTTCCTCTGCTCCCTCGACTGATTGCCAAAATCAGACAGGAGAGAGCATCGGTGATTCTGATAGCGCCTGCGTGGCCACGCAGGACCTGGTATACAGATCTGGTGGACATGCCATCCTTTCCACCATGGACTCTGCCTCTGAGACAAGACCTTCTAATACAAGGTCCTTTCAATCATCCGAATCTAATTTCTCTGAGACTGACTGCATGGAGATTGATCGCTTGATCCTATCAAAGCGTGGCTTCTCCGAGTCAGTCATTGATACCTTAATACAGGCACGAAAGCCTGTCACCAGGAAAATCTACCACAAGATATGGCGTAAATATCTTCATTGGTGTGAATCCAAGAATTACTCATGGAGTAGGGTTAGGATTCCTAGGATATTGTCCTTCCTCCAAGAGGGTTTGGACAAAGGATTATCAGCTAGTTCTTTAAAGGGACAGATTTCTGCTCTGTCTATTCTTTTACACAAGCGTCTGGCAGAAGTTCCAGACGTTCAGGCATTTTGTCAGGCTTTAGTTAGAATTAAGCCTCCTGTTGCTCCTCCATGGAGCTTAAACTTGGTTCTTAAAGTTCTTCAAGGGGTTCCGTTTGAACCCCTTCATTCTATTGATATCAAACTTTTATCATGGAAAGTTCTGTTTCTGATGGCTATTTCCTCGGCTCGAAGAGTCTCTGAGTTATCTGCCTTACATTGTGATTTTCCTTATCTGATCTTTCATTCAGATAAAGTAGTTCTGCGTACAAAACCTGGCTTTTTACCCAAGGTGGTTTATAACAAGAATATCAATCAAGAGATTGTTGTTCCATCATTGTGTCCTAATCCTTCTTCAAAGATGGAACGTCTTTTGCATAATCTAGACGTAGTCCGTGCCTTGAAGTTTTACTTACAAGCTACTAAAGATTTTCGTCAAACATCTAACCTGTTTGTTGTTTACTCTGTACAGAGGAGAGGTCAAAAGGCCTCGGCAACCTCTCTTTCTTTTTGGCTTCGGAGTTTAATCCGTTTAGCCTATGAGACTGCTGGACAGCAGCCCCCTGAAAGGATTACAGCTCATTCTACTAGAGCTGTGGCTTCCACCTGGGCCTTTAAAAATGAGGCTTCTGTTGAACAGATTTGCAAGGCTGCGACTTGGTCTTCGCTTCATACCTTTTCAAAATTTTACAAATTTGATACTTTTGCTTCTTCGGAGGCTGTTTTTGGGAGAAAGGTTCTACAGGCAGTGGTTCCTTCCGTTTAAGTTCCTGCCTTGTCCCTCCCATCATCCGTGTACTTTAGCTTTGGTATTGGTATCCCACAAGTAATGGATGATCCGTGGACTGGATACACTTAACAAGAGAAAACATAATTTATGCTTACCTGATAAATTTATTTCTCTTGTGATGTATCCAGTCCACGGCCCGCCCTGTCCTTTTAAGGCAGGTCTAAATTTTAATTAAACTACAGTCACCACTGCACCCTATGGTTTCTCCTTTCTCGGCTTGTTTCGGTCGAATGACTGGATATGGCAGTTAGGGGAGGAGCTATATAGCAGCTCTGCTGTGGGTGATCCTCTTGCAACTTCCTGTTGGGAAGGAGAATATCCCACAAGTAATGGATGATCCGTGGACTGGATACACTACAAGAGAAATAAATTTATCAGGTAAGCATAAATTATGTTTTTCTGTCATTTATTTGTGCTACATGCTTGCCCTTGATCATAGAATTGTACTGTGCACAATGTAGGCAGTGATATGATCCTTTATTGGAAGTGGTTAAATAATTAACTTTCTCTTCCTTTCTAGTGCCCATATCGGCCTTAACCAATATACCTCTTATATTTTTTACCCTCTTATAGTCATGTATAGGATCGTCCTGAAATTCCCTGATGTTAGGATTGTATTTATTTATTTAATTATTTTAATGATATTGGAAATTTTATCACTATACATGCTATGTTTTGTAGTGAACACAATCTGGTTCCCTTCTTTTTTGTTGTATTTTATCCGTGAACCCTGGTCTCCCATTTCAGTGATCACATCTTGTTTACAGTTTGATATTAATAGGTTAGGATAACCCCTCAAATTTCTTGGCCATTTGTTCTAATCTTACTGACTGTAGATTTTTATCCTTTACGTTCCTCAATGTTCTGACAAATTGACTTCTAGGTATAGAATTAAAAACTCGTTCAGGATGGTCACTATCAAAATGTAAACAAGTTATTTCCATAGCGCTGCTATTACAGGTTTTTCAAAAACCGGCGTTTGTGGGCAATATGGCAGCATTGAGCTCCATACTGCAGACAAATACCAGCGCTGCTTTGAGCTGGTTTTACGTGCTTGTTCACGATTTCCCCATAGACATCAATGGGGAGAGCTGGCTAAAAAAAAGCCTAACACCTGCAATAATGGAGTGTAAAGCTCCGTAATGCAGCCCCATTTTAAATTTATGTTTAAACCTAACACCCTAACATAAACCCCGAGTCTAAACACCCCTAATCTGCTGCCCCTGGCATCGCTGACACCTTTATTACACTTATTAACCCCTAATCTGCCACCCCGACATCGCTGACACCTACCTACACTTATTAACCCCTAATCTGACTCCCCAACTTACTAAAGTTATTAACCCCTAAACCTCTGGCCTCCCACATCACTAACACTACATTAATATATTAACCCCTAAACCTAACACTAAGTCTAACCTTAACACCCCTAAGTTTAATATAATTAAAATAAATCTAAATACAAATTACTATTATTACCTAAATAATACCTAAAGTTTCCCTTTAAATGACGTCATCCAAGATGGCGTCCCTTGAATTCCGATTGACTGATAGAATTCTATCAGCCAATGGGAATTAAAGGGTAAAAAATCCTATTGGCTGATGCAATCAGCCAATAGGATTGAGCTTCAATCCTATTGGCTGATCCAATCAGCCAATAGGATTAATCTCGCATTCTATTGGTTGATTGGAACAGCCAATAGAATGCAAGCTCAATCCTATTGGCTGATTGGATCAACCAATAGGATTTTTTACCTTTTAATTTTGATAGTCTGATAGAATTCTATCAGCCAATCGGAATTCAACGGAAGCCATCTTGGATGTCGTCATTTAAAGGAAACTTCAGTCTTCAAGACCCATCGAAAGAAAAGGATGCTGCACGCCGGATGTCTTGAAGATGGAGCCGCTCCGCGTTGGAAGGATGAAGATAGAAGATGCCGTCTGGATGAAGACTTCTTCCCGCCTGGAGGGCGTCTTCTTGCCGTTTGGATAAAGACTTCTCCCGGCTTCGTTGAGGACTTCTTGCCACTTGAAAGAAGACTTCTCCCAGCTGGATGAGGATGCATGTCTGGTCTTCAAAAACTGTAAGTGGATCTTCGGGGGTTAGTGTTAGGTTTTTTAAATGTTTATTGGGTGGGTTTTATTTTTAGATTAGGGACTTTGGGCAACGTAAAAGAGCTAAGCAATGCCTATCCAAATGCCTTTTTCAGGGCAATGGGGAGCTTAGGTTTTTTAGGTAGTTTTTTTTGGGGGGGAGTTGGTTGTGTGGGTGGTGGGTTTTACTGTTGGGTGGTTGTTTGTATTTTTTTATTACAGGTAAAAGAGCCGATTTCTTTGGTGCAATGCCCTGCAAATGTCCCTTTTAAGGGCCATTGGCAGTTTAGTGTATGCTAGATTTTATTTTGGAGGGGCTTTTTCTTTCATGTAATTGGCAAGAGTCCATGAGCTAGTGACGTATGGGATATACAATCCTACCAGGAGGGGCAAAGTTTCCCAAACCTCAAAATGCCTATAAATACACCCCTCACCACACCCACAATTCCGTTTTACAAACTTTGCCTCCTATGGAGGTGGTAAAGTAAGTTTGCGCTTTCTACGTTGACATGCGCTTCTCAGCTTTTTGAAGCCCGATTCCTCTCAGAGTACAGCGAATGTCAGAGGGACGTGGAGAGTATCACCTATTGAATGCAATGATTTTCCTAACGGGGGTCTTTTTCATTGGTTCTCTGTTATCGGTCGTAGAGATTAATCTCCTACCTCCCTTTTCAGATCGACGATATACTCTCATATACCATTACCTCTACTGATAACTGTTTCAGTACTGGTTTGGCTATCTTCTATATGTGCATGGGTGTCTCTTGGTAAGTATGTTTTTATTTCTTAAGACACTTCAGCTATGAGTTGGCACTTTATGCATTTATATAAAGTTCTAAATATATGTATTGTACTTATTTTTGCCATGAGTCAGGTTCATGTATTTCCTTTTGCAGATTGTCAGTTTCATATTTGGGGAAAGTTAATATTAAGAAATATTTTTCTTACCTGGGGTTTAGTCCTTTTTTCAATTGACTTTGTTACAAATTGCACGCTGACTTAGGCTCGCGGGTGCGCCAAATGCTATACTTTATTGCGTCATTCTTGGCGCGAGAATTTTTTGGTACGAAAGGCATGTCCGTTGACGCAAGTTCGTAATTTCCGGCGTCATAATTGACACAGAGGTTTCACACAGGGTTGCGTTGTTAGTGATGCGAGTGTGTCATTTCCGGACATGGTTGGCTTCAAAAATGTTTTCAGTTATGTTATGCGTCATACTTGGCGCCAAACTTTTTTTTCATTATTTATTGCCCCATTGCTTTTGCCTCTTGCCTTTTTCTATGTCAGAGGGCTATGCTATTTGCATTTTTTCCCATTCCTGAAACTGTCATATAAGGAAATTGATAACTTTGCTTTATATGTTGTTTTTTTCTTTTACATTTTGCAAGATGTCTCAATCTGATCCTGCCTCAGAAGTATCTGTTGGAACTTTGCTGCCTGACATTGGTTCTACCAAAGCTAAGTGCATTTGTTGTAAAATTGTGGAGATTATATCTCCTAATGTCATTTGTAGTAGTTGTCATGATAAACTTTTACATGCAGATAGAGTGTCCATCAGTAATAGTACATTGCCGGTTTCAGTTCCTTCAACTTCTAATGCACATGATATACCTATGAATTTTAAAGAATTTGTAACTGATTCTATTCAGAAGGCTTTGTCTGCATTTCCATCTTCTAATAAGCGTAAGAGGTCTTTTAAAACTTCTCATAAAGTTGATGAAATTTCAAATGACCGACAACATAATGAATTATCCACCTCTGATGAGGATCTATCTGATTCAGAAGATCCTTCCTCAGAGATTGACACTGACAAATCTACTTATTTATTTAAAATGGAGTATATGCGTTCTTTGTTTAAAAGAAGTGTTAATTACTTTGGATATTGAGGAAGCTAGTCCTCTTGATATTAAAACCAGTAAACGTTTAAATTCTGTTTTTAAACCTCCTGTGGCTACTCCAGAGGTTTTTCCTATTCCTGATGCTATTTCTAATATGATTTCTAATGAATGGAATAAGCCGGGTACTCCTTTTAATCCTTCTGCAAGGTTTAAAAACTTGTATCCTTTACTAGCAATTTCTATAGAGTTTTGGGAAAAGATCCCCAAAGTTGATGGGGCTATTTCTACTCTTGCTAAACGAACCACTATTCATATGGAAGATAGTACTTCCTTTAAAGATCCTTTAGATAGGAAGCTTGAATCTTATCTAAGGAAAGCCTATTTATATTCAGGTCATCTTCTTAGGCCTGCAATTACTTTGGCTGATGTTGCAGCTGCTTCAACTTTTTGGTTGGAGAATTTAGCGCAACTAGAATTGTATTCTGACTTATATAGCATTATTCGTTTACTACAACATGCTAAACATTTTATTTGTGATGCTATTTTTGATTATCAAAATTAATGTTTGATCCATGTCTTTAGCTATTTTAGCTTGAAGAGCTTTGTGGCCTAAATCTTGGAATGCTGATATGACATCTAAGTCTAGATTACTATCTCTTTCTTTCCAAGGTAATAATTTATTTGGTTCTCAGTTGGATTCTATTATTTCAACAGTTACTGGGGGGAAGGAGTTTTTTTGCCTCAGGATAAAAAACCTATGGGTAAATCTAAGGTTTCTAATAGTTTTCGTTCCTTTCGTCAAAATAAGGAACAAAAACCTAATCCTTCCCCCAAGGAATATGTTTCCAATTGGAAGCCTTCCTCAAACTGGAATAAATCCAAGCCTTTTAAGAAACCAAAGTCAGCCCCTAAGTCCGCATGAAGGTGTGGCCCTCATTCCAGCTCAGCTGGAAGGGGGCAGATTAAGGTTTTTCAAGGATGTTTGGGCAAATTCTGTCCAAAATCAATGGATTCAGAGCATTGTCTCTCAGGGGTACCGAATAGGATTCAGAGTAAGAACTCCTGTGAGAAGATTTTTTCTCTCACGCATCCCAGTGAATCCAGTAAAATCCCAGGCTTTCCTGAAGTGTGTTTCAGATCTGGAGGTTTCAGGGGTCATCATGCCGGTTCCTTTTCAGAAACAAGGCCTGGGGTTTTATTCAAATCTATTCATTGTCCCAAAGAAAGAAAATTCATTCAGGCCAGTTCTGGATCTGAAAATTTTGAATCGTTATGTAAGAGTACCAACTTTCAAGATGGTGACTATAAGGACTATTCTGCCTTTTGTTCAGCAAGGACATTATATGTCTACAATAGACTTGCAGGATGCTTACCTTCATATTCCGATTCATCCAGAACATTATCAGTTCCTGAGATTCTCTTTTCTAGACAAGCATTACCAATTTGTTGCTCTTCCATTTGGCCTAGCAACAGCTCCAAGAATCTTTTCAAAGGTTCTGGGTGCCCTACTCTCTGTAATCAGAGAACAAGGTATTGTGGTGTTTCCTTATTTGGACGATAGCTTGGTACTAGCTCAGTCTTTACGTTCTGCAGAATATCACACAAATCAACTAGTGTTGTTTCTTCGAAAACATGGTTGGAGGATCAATTTACCAAAACGTTTTTTGATTCCTCAGACAAGGGTCACCTTTTTAGGTTTCCAGATAGATTCAGTGTCCATGACTCTGTCCCTAACAGACAAGAGACGTTTGAAATTGGTTGCAGCATGTCGGCACCTTCAGTCTCAGTCATTCCCTTCAGTGGCTATGTGCATGGAAGTTTTAGGCCTCATGACTGCAGCAACGGACGCGATTCCTTTTGCTCTTTTTGACATGAGACCTCTCCAGCTTTACATGCTGAATCAATGGTGCCGGGATTATACAAAGATATCACAATTAATATCCTTAAATCCCAATGTACGACACTCTCTGACATGGTGGTTAAATCACCAGCGTTTAGTTCAAGGGGCCTCTTTTGTTCGGTCAACCTGGACTGTGATCACAACAGATGCGAGTCTTTCAGGTTGGGGAGCTGTCTGTGGGTCTCTTTTTTTAAACATTTATTTAATTCACACCGAATAATACAATACAACATAGTCATAGATCAACCAGAGAAAAAACAAAAGAGAAACAAATGTTCTTGACAACAAAATTTCCTTCTTGATTGACATAAAACTATTGCCTATACATTGGCTGGCTCCATCTCCATGGTGAGCTTTTTTGAGATATTTTACAAATCACGTAATACTACGTGATACCAGAAAACAAAAAGAGGAGAAAAAAAAGAAAGAAAAAGAAAAGAGAAAAAAAAAAAAAACCACACACAACAATACCCAGTTAATACTGAATTAACCTATCTAGTATCAATCCATGAGGAAGGGAATGCACCTAATAATACTAATTCTATAAAGCTCACGGATGATAAGAACGGAGAGCAAATCTGTTTCTGTATTGAAAGGGGATAGGATTTTATAAATGGGCACCAAGCTACCAAAAAAACTTTTAACTCTCCTCTCTGTGGCATCCTGCAAATGATAAGCTTCAAAAATTATCTGTTCTTGGATAACTTTCATAGCCTCATTAAAACCCGGAACTCTATTTGATATCCAATATTTTAATATAAGGTACCTGACAGTCAGAATAATAGTATTAACAGTACTAACCCAGTAATTATCACTCCCATTTGACATAGAAATTAGAAACACAATATCTCGTGGTTTCAGTTTAACCGAGATCTTAAGATGTGTATTAAACCAATAGGCAATCTTCAGCCAGAATTGGTTAACTTTGGGACAAAACCAAAACATGTGCAATAAATCTGCACCCATCTGAGAACATTTAGGGCATCTGCTTGACCTAGCTGGATAAAATTTAGCTATCTTCAACGGGTAAAAATAAAAATTATTAATTAACTTCATGTGCGATTCTTTCCAGCTAACAGGAACTTTACATTTCTTCAACCTAAAAAAACTCTGCTCTATGGTCTCATTATCTATATCAGCCACCAAAATGGACCAAAAACTACAGATCTTATCTACATATACTTGACTTTGTTTAGACAGCATAATGTCATAAATCAATGACACCGAAGTATCCCGCCTCAAAAATTTCTGAATGATGACTCTGACTTCAGACCATGCCGCTGACATAGGAAACACCCACTCCTGAGCAGAAATAAAATGCCGAATCTGAAAGTATGCGAACAGGTTAGCCCATGGCAACTCGAATAGATTAAAGAAGGATTCCACATCTAACACTCGATAATTACTATCAAAAAGTTGTTTGACCAACTTTATCCCTTTTTCCGCCCAAAGGTCAAATACTCTCTGAGAAATACCAGGAATGAATTGAGGATTACCCTTAATAGGTAAGAAATCTGAATATGTTGGATCTATGCCCAACAGGGTACAAAACTTATGCCAAGCTATTACTATGTTCTTAAATGAGATAAGCAAAAAAACATTGCATGGTAATTGTCTCGGCTTACAATGGAGGATTGCCTTTAAAACAAAAGGATATATTATTGCCGACTCCTCCGCAAGAGCAGCAACCGTATTTGCCTCTGAAATCCAATCAAAGGCAAATTTTATCAATGTAACTATATTATATGTCTTTATATCCGGTAATGCCATACCACCTAAGGAAGACTTCTGCATTAATTTCTTAAGTGCTATGCAGGGTTTTTTGTCTTTCCAAAGAAATTTAGAGATATACCCATATAATTCCTTAATATCTTTATTGGGTATGAATACTGGCAAATTTTGAAGTGGGTAAAGAAGGCGAGGGAAAATTATCGTTTTAATTAAATTCACCCTTGCTGTAATCGCCAGTGGGAAAGAAGTCCATAATTGTAAATCACATTTAATTTTTTGCAATAGAGGAATGTAATTATCTGAGTACCACCACTTAGGATTCATATGTAATACTAATCCAAGATATTTAATAGCATCAACCCTCCGGAAAGGGATTTTAACCGCAGGGATATCCGATTTACCTTCCAACATTAATTCACTTTTATCCGCATTGACTCTGTACCCTGAGAATGAACCAAATTCCTCAAGGAGTGACAACAAAATTGGGATAGATTGATGAAGATTCTCCATAAAGATAAGTATGTCATCAGCATACAATAATACTTTTAACCTCTGAGTGCCCAAGGAGATACCAGATAAACTCTCCCTAAGCCCAATTGCGAACGGTTCCAGGGCGACATTAAATAATGGAGATAACGGACATCCCTGTCTAGTCCCTCGCTGCAAAATTATAGGTTGAGAACACACTCTATTAACCAATAAATATGAAACAGGTTTAGTATAAATTTTTTTAACAAACTGGACAAAATTTCCCCTAAACCCAAATCTATCAAGGGAGCGAAATAGGTGGACCGAGACAATAGAGTCAAATGCTTTAGTTGCATCTAATGTCAACACCGCTCTATCCAGAGAATCCTGTCTCCTATCACTTTGAAGAATATTCCATGCATAATCTAGGAAAACCACAACTTTCCGAAAATTCTTTATTGGATTCCTGGAAGTCATGAAACCCGATTGATCCGGATGTATCAGATCCTGTAAAGACTGTGACAATCTAGCAGAAATAATGGCCGTTAATATCTTATAATCGGTGTTTAATACCGAAATCGGTCTGTAGGAGGCAGGATCCTCTGGATCTTTACCTTTTTTATGAATAAGAGAGATATTTGCCGCAGAAAAATACGCTGAGATAGAGTCTCCCATAGTATAATATGTGTTAAATAAATCCTGTAGTATTTCAAGCAGATCATCCTTTAAAGCTTTATAGAATTCAGCAGGAAACCCACCTGGGCCTGCTGCTTTGTTCAATTTTAACTGATCAATTGCCTTGCTGATTTCTAAAGTTGTAATAGGGTCATTCAGTGAAACCAATTCTTCTAATTGTACCTTAGGAGTCTCAATCCTAGACCAAAATTGCTCTTGATTAGAGTAATTTATATCAACCGATGCATATAATTGTTGATAATAATTAAAAAAGGCCTCACCTATTTCTTTAGTATCCATATATCTTATACCCTTATACTTTATAGCTGTAATAAGATTTTTTTTCTTTCTACTTTTGGTCAGTTTAGCTAAATATTTAGCCGAGCTCCCATTCATTCCCCTATAATGTCTATTTATTTTTATTTCTTCCTCCTGTGATCTTTGTTTTAGAAAGATATCTCTCTCCCTTCTCCGTTCTGAATATACATCCCAATTAGACATAGAGGGGTCTGACTGAAAATTTCTGTATGCATTCTTTACCTTATTGGATAGTTGGGTTTCCCTTGCCTTCATCATTTTATCCCGCTTTTTAACATAGGCTGTAATCTCTCCCCACAACACGGCTTTTAACGCCTCCCAGAAAATTTCTATCTTGTTTCTATAGCTGTCATTAAACCTTCTAAATTCTAACCACTTTTGCCTCATCCAAGAGCAAAATCTGACATCTGAATATAAATGTCTGGGGAAAAAAGAAAACTGAGTTGTCTTCTTTGCTCTTCCCACAAGGAGGAAAGGATAGTGAAATAGAAGCATGATCTGAAATCAAAATTTGACCAATTTCTGCTTCTAATTTCCAGATAGAAACCGCCTCAGAGACCAAAAACAGGTCGATTCTTGAGAAGGTTCTGTGAGCCTTAGATTCGCACGTGAATTCCTGCCTATCAGGATTTTGCATCCTCCATATCAACCAGATTTAATTTTTGACAAAACTGTTTAAAATATTTAGCTTCTTTCTTATAGACTGCTGTATTTTTTTAGAAAAACGGACTAATATTGGATGTATGGTCATGTTAAAGTCACCACATAGCACTAAGTTCTCAGCTTTAAATGGGAATATTTTTGCTTTGATTTTCCCCCAAAATTCAGAGGAGAATTTATTGGGACCGTAAACATTACAAAGTGAAAATACCGTCCCTTCAATACTAATCTGAAGAAAAATAAATCTGGCTGCTATATCTATTTCTGTCTTAATAATTTTATACTCCAAATGTTTGTGGATTAAAATTACTACCCCTGCTTTCTTTGTGGACCCAGATGTTGAAATTACCTCCCCTACCCATTTAACCTTAAGATTATCAGCTTCCTGCTTATTCAGGTGCGTTTCCTGCAGGCAAACTAAATCGGGTTTTTGCTTGGCCAAGATCTTAATGATCGCCTTACGCTTTGCAGGGGAGGAAATCCCCCCACGTTCCATGATACTATTTTAAAACCTTCAGCTATCATCCCTTAACCTTCTTTGATTTGTAAGAAACAAAACCGGACAGTGAAAAAAACAAAATAACTAGCAACCAAGACAGAATAAAACAAAACAAACAAAACAAAAAAAAAAAAAAAAAAAAAAGGGAAAAGGGAAAATAACAAACACAACAACATATCAATTGGAAGCAAAATTTAACATTCAATAAAAACTTACACATAGCAGAAAAAGAAAAATTTAAAACAAAATCATATAAATGATCAGGTAATTTGGGCTTTACCATCATTCCTTAACATTACATAACCCTACTGACCACCACAATTCAGTTACGTGCTCCTGGCTGGGTTGGATAACTGCTCTAAATTACCATTATATGTTTTAATAAAACTTTTAACTTCGTCTATTTGACTAAGAGTATGCCTTGTTCCCCCAACTTCAACTACAATTCTGGCCGGATAGAGCAGACGTGCATTTAACCCCTTATTTATTAACTGTGTGCAATATGGCGCCATCCCTTTCCTCTTAGAGGATGTTTCCGCTGAATAATCCTGAAATAAGAGGATTTTGTTATTACCAAATAATAGGGGGCTAGAGTTTTTATACCTTTTTAAAATTTCCACTTTATCCTGAAATTTCAAAAATTTACACATGACCATTCTAGGTCGAACAGATCCAGGCTCTCCCGATCTCTTATACCCAACTCTGTGTGCCCTTTCAATTACTAATGGTAAGGACTGGGGTGGCATACTCAGGGCTTGTGGTAGAGTAATAGACATAAATTTACCAATATCATCAAACTCAGCGGACTCCGGGAGGCCAATAACCCTGATGTTATTGCGTCTGGAGCGATCTTCAAGATCCTCCAGACGCAATTGCATACTACTAATTCTGGCCTCCTGATTCTGGGATATACTCTCTTGAGAATTTACCTGATCTTCTAATAGCGAGATTCTATTTTCTGCTTCTAACATCCTGACTGAAAATTGCTTAACTTCAGAAGAGAGTACCCCTATTTCTGTTACTATAACTCCTAACTCCTTCTTAATCATCTCAAACTGGGGAGAAAAAAGGGCACTTAGCTGACCCATCAGGGCTTGCATATCAGATCCTGCAGGACTAGCATCTGCGACTACCTCTATACTAGTGTCAGCCATTTTGGCTTTTTTCTCCTTGAGTTTTACAGGCATCTTTGGAGAACTGACTCTAACCTGTGAAACAAACTTATCCATACAATGTGATAAAAATAAAACCCCCCAAAAACAACAAACAGAAAAACAAAAAAAATAAGCAAATCCCAATTTTCCAACAAATAAATAAAAAAGAAAAAACAAAAATAATTAACCAGCCAGCACCTTCTTTATACTCCGGGTCTGGCTATCTTGTGAAATAATGCTTGAGATAACAAATTTAAACAAAATTGATTCCCTTTAACCTTTGAGAAGAAGATGGGACCTTATACAGATCAAAATTTATGATCTGCTCCCAATTATATCATAATTGTATTTATAGGTATGTGTACTTAATTCTTTTACATGTGCTTATAGCAGCTAACCTGCCAAATTTTGAACTTAAAAGTGATAGAGGGGTGAGTCTGCCCGCTGCTGGCTTCTACTGATGCCTGAAATTTGTTGCTTTTTGACACTAGAAATTACTTCCTACTAACGAACAGAAAAATATTAAATATACTCTATTCTTTAGCAAAAAAAGACACACAGAACTATCTTTTAACTACCTTGCTTAGTGGAACAAAATTAAAACATGATATATGCAGGTAACATAAGCAATCAACAATAAACCACAATATGGGGTTTCCTTTTCCACATTATTGCAAAGAATAGCCCTTAGCACTTTTTCAATACTGCTACTATCCTGCAGTCAGAATTTTTACCATAGTAATATCAAGAGAAGAAAAAAATAAAGAAGAATATATGTGAAAAAAACACAAATCACAAAAGAGTTCCTCCTATTCAGGACAATTAATTAACAAAGTCCACTTTAGCTGAGGAGGAAAAAACAATCCTCTGATGCCTTTATTCCGATTTAGCCAAAAACTTGTAATTTAGGGTAACAAAGTTCCTTAGCCAGTTCAGCATCGAAAAATTCTTTATATGCTTATTTCAGCTCCCTAGGGCCCAGTCACTGATCGCTCCGTACCAACAAATGATCACAAGTACCTGCGAGGGGCCCACTACCTGGGAACTATTTGAACCCCAATAAATAGTATACCCAGCCGCTCCGTTGCTGGGAACCACTACCACTTTACTGGGGTTTAATGCGGGACCTCGGTAATACAACTAATTCACCAGTCGGAATGCATACTTGCGATCTCACCCTGCTGTCACCACTGCCAGTTTGCTGATTCACTTAGGCACTTTTCCAGATACTCCGAGCATCCCCCGTGCGGCTTCTGCTCAGCCGGTCACCGGTCTCTGGTCTGACGACAACACACTGCTCTCAATCGCTGCTGGGGAAGAGCGTGACGCTCGGATCCCTCCGCACGTCAACCGCGCCCCTCGGTGCAGCGTAGCCTAGCCTCCTTCTGTGCGGTCTTTGTTGTCATCAACAGGTAATCTCACCGGCACTTGCAATCCAGGGAATTAGGGTCTTAGCTAATCAATAACTGGTCACAAAAGTTAAAAGTTGTAAGCGGTCTAGCCGCTGCGGCTTCCTCCGCAATGTAGGTTTCCTTCTCACGCTGGCCCAGGGCCACGCTTCAGCCAGCTGAACCCCGTTGAAGCCGGGGCTATGAGGCTATGAGTGGGGTAAAGTTTTTCCTTAGTCGGATTAGCACGCCGACTTGGAGTGTGCTGTTGTTTCACTCCTCCCCCTAACCGGAAACCACCATCCTGTCTGTGGATCTCTAACAGCATAAGAGGTTTGGAAATCTCAAGAGTCGAGATTACCAATCAATATTTTAGGACTCTGTGCAATTCTCAGAGCTCTTCAGTTTTGGCCTCTGTTGAAGAGAGAACCGTTCATTTGTTTTCAGACAGACAATATCACAACGGTGGTATATGTCAATCATCAGGGTGGGACTCACAGTCCCCAAGCTATGAAAGAATTATCTCGGATACTTGTTTGGGCGGAATCCAGCTCCTGTCTAATTTCTGCGGTTCATATCCCAGGTGTAGACAATTGAAAGGCGGATTATCTCAGCCGGGTTTTGGTATGCGGATCTTGTTCGGATGTCCAGTTGCCATCCTTGGCCACTTCCGTTAAGGCCGGACCTACTGTCTCAAGGTCCGTTTTTCCATCAGGATCTCAAATCATTAAATTTGAAGGTATGGAAATTGAACGCTTAGTACTAAGTCATAGAGGTTTCTCTGACTCTGTAATTAATACTATGTTACAAGCTCGTAAATCTGTCTCTAGGAAGATTTATTATCGAGTTTGGAAGACTTACATTTCATGGTGTTCTTCTCATAAATTCTCTTGGCATTCTTTTAGAATTCCTAGAATTTTACAGTTTTACCAGGATGTTTTAGATAGGGGTTTGTCTGCAAGTTCCTTGAAGGGACAAATCTCTGCTCTTTCTTTTTTGTATTTCACAGAAAGATTGCTAATCGTCCTGATATTCACTGTTTTGTACAGGCTTTAGTTTGTATTAAGCCTGTCATTAAATCAATTTCTCCTCCTTGGAGTCTTAAAGGGACAGTCTACACCAGAATTTTTATTGTTTTAAAAGAAAGATAATCCCTTTATTACCCATTTCCCAGTTTTGCATAACCAACACAGTTATAATAATATACTTTTAACCTCTGTGATTATCTTGTATCTAAGCCTCTGCAAACTGCCCCTTTCTCCAACATAGGTGTGTCCGGTCCACGGCGTCATCCTTACTTGTGGGATATTCTCTTCCCCAACAGGAAATGGCAAAGAGCCCAGCAAAGCTGGTCACATGATCCCTCCTAGGCTCCGCCTACCCCAGTCATTCTCTTTGCCGTTGTACAGGCAACATCTCCACGGAGATGGCTTAGAGTTTTTTAGTGTTTAACTGTAGTTTTTCATTATTCAATCAAGAGTTTGTTATTTTCAAATAGTGCTGGTATGTACTATTTACAAAGAAACAGAAAAGAGATGAAGAGTTCTGTTTGTATGAGGAAAATTATTTTAGCAACCGTAACTAAAATCCATGGCTGTTCCACACAGGACTGTTGAGAGCAATTAACTTCAGTTGGGGGAACAGTGTGCAGTCTCTTGCTGCTTGAGGTATGACACATTCTAACAAGACGATGTAATGCTGGAAGCTGTCATTTTCCCTATGGGATCCGGTAAGCCATGTTTATTACGATCGTAAATAAGGGCTTCACAAGGGCTTATTTAGACTGTAGACTTTGTTGGGCTAAATCGATTCATTATTAACACATATTTAGCCTTGAGGAATCATTTTATTTGGGTATTTTGATATAATAATATCGGCAGGCACTGTATTAGACACCTTATTTCTTAGGGGCTTTCCCAAAGCATAAGCAGAGTCTCATTTTCGCGCCGGTGTGGCGCACTTGTTTTTGAGAGGCATGGCATGCAGTCGCATGTGGAGGAGCTCTGATACTTAGAAAAGACTTCTGAAGGCGTCATTTGGTATCGTATTCCCCTTTGGGTTTGGTTGGGTCTCAGCAAAGCAGATACCTGGGACTGTAAAGGGGTTAAAGCTTAAAACGGCTCCGGTTCCGTTATTTTAAGGGTTAAAGCTTCCAAATTTGGTGTGCAATATTTTTAAGGCTTTATGACACTGTGGTGAAAATTTGGTGAATTTTGAACAATTCCTTCATGTTTTTTCGCAATTGCAGTAATAAAATGTGTTCAGTTTAAAATTTAAAGTGACAGTAACGGTTTTATTTTAAAACGTTTTTTGTACTTTCTTATCAAGTTTATGCCTGTTTAACATGTCTGAACTACCAGATAGACTGTGTTCTGAATGTGGGGAAGCCAGAATTCCTATTCATTTAAATAAATGTGATTTATGTGATAATGACAATGATGCCCAAGATGATTCCTCAAGTGAGGGGAGTAAGCATGGTACTGCATCATTCCCTCCTTCGTCTACACGAGTCTTGCCCACTCAGGAGGCCCCTAGTACATCTAGCGCGCCAATACTCCTTACTATGCAACAATTAACGGCTGTAATGGATAATTCTGTCAAAAACATTTTAGCCAAAATGAACCCTTGTCAGCGTAAGCGTGGCTGCTCTGTTTTAGTTACTGAAGAGCATGACGACGCT
Organism: Bombina bombina; assembly: GCF_027579735.1. Taxonomy (NCBI): domain Eukaryota; kingdom Metazoa; phylum Chordata; class Amphibia; order Anura; family Bombinatoridae; genus Bombina; species Bombina bombina. The sequence continues at coordinate 205,108,012 of NC_069501.1, read as the reverse complement.
GATATTAATATCTCTGAAGGGCCCCTAACCCAATCTGAGGGAGCCAGGGAGGTTTTGTCTGAGGGAGAAATTACTGATTTAGGGAACATTTCTCAGCAGGCTGAATCTGATGTGATTACATTTAAATTTAAGTTGGAACATCTCCGCATTTTGCTTAAGGAGGTATTATCCACTCTGGATGATTGTGAAAATTTGGTCATCCCAGAGAAACTATGTAAAATGGACAAGTTCCTAGAGGTGCCGGGGCTCCCAGAAGCTTTTCCTATACCCAAGCGGGTGGCGGACATTGTTAATAAAGAATGGGAAAGGCCCGGTATTCCTTTCGTCCCTCCCCCCATATTTAAAAAATTGTTTCCTATGGTCGACCCCAGAAAGGACTTATGGCAGTCAGTCCCCAAGGTCGAGGGAGCGGTTTCTACTTTAAACAAACGCACCACTATACCCATAGAGGATAGTTGTGCTTTCAAAGATCCTATGGATAAAAAATTAGAAGGTTTGCTAAAAAAGATGTTTGTTCAGCAGGGTTACCTTCTACAACCCATTTCATGCATTGTCCCTGTCACTACAGCTGCATATTTCTGGTTTGATGAACTGATAAAGGTGCTCGATAGTGATTCTCCTCCTTATGAGGAGATTATGGACAGAATCAATGCTCTCAAATTGGCTAATGCTTTCACTCTAGACGCCACTTTGCAATTGGCTAGGTTAGCGGCTAAGAATTCTGGGTTTGCTATTGTGGCGCGCAGAGCGCTTTGGTTGAAATCTTGGTCGGCTGATGCGTCTTCCAAGAACAAGCTACTAAACATTCCTTTCAAGGGGAAAACGCTGTTTGGTCCCGACTTGAAAGAGATTATCTCTGATATCACTGGGGGTAAGGGCCACGCCCTTCCTCAGGATCGGCCTTTCAAGGCAAAAAATAGACCTAATTTTCGTCCCTTTCGTAAAAACGGACCAGCCCAAAGTGCTACGTCCTCTAAGCAAGAGGGTAATACTTCCCAGGCCAAGCCAGCTTGGAGACCAATGCAAGGCTGGAACAAGGGAAAGCAGGCCAAGAAACCTGCCACTGCTACCAAGACAGCATGAAATATTGGCCCCCGATCCGGGACCGGATCTGGTGGGGGGCAGACTCTCTCTCTTCGCTCAGGCTTGGGCAAGAGATGTTCTGGATCCTTGGGCGCTAGAAATAGTCTCCCAGGGTTATCTTCTGGAATTCAAGGGACTTCCCCCAAGGGGGAGGTTCCACAGGTCTCAGTTGTCTTCAGACCACATAAAAAGACAGGCGTTCTTACATTGTGTAGAAGACCTGTTAAAAATGGGAGTGATTCATCCTGTTCCATTAAGAGAACAAGGGATGGGGTTCTACTCCAATCTGTTCATAGTTCCCAAAAAAGAGGGAACGTTCAGACCAATCTTAGATCTCAAGATCTTAAACAAATTTCTCAAGGTCCCATCGTTCAAGATGGAAACCATTCGAACTATCCTTCCTTCCATTCAGGAAGGTCAATTCATGACCACGGTGGATTTAAAGGATGCGTATCTACATATTCCTATCCACAAGGAACATCATCGGTTCCTAAGGTTTGCATTCCTGGACAAACATTACCAGTTTGTGGCGCTTCCTTTCGGATTAGCCACTGCTCCAAGGATTTTCACAAAGGTACTAGGGTCCCTTCTAGCGGTGCTAAGACCAAGGGGCATTGCAGTAGTACCCTACCTGGACGACATTCTGATTCAAGCGTCGTCCCTTCCTCGAGCAAAGGCTCATACGGACATCGTCCTGGCCTTTCTCAGATCTCACGGCTGGAAAGTGAACGTGGAAAAGAGTTCTCTATCCCCGTCAACAAGGGTTCCCTTCTTGGGAACAATTATAGACTCCTCGGAAATGAGGATTTTTCTAACAGAGGCCAGAAAAACAAAACTTCTGGACTCTTGTCGGATAATTCATTCCGTTCCTCTTCCTTCCGTAGCTCAGTGCATGGAAGTGATCGGGTTGATGGTAGCGGCAATGGACATAGTTCCTTTTGCGCGCATTCATCTAAGACCATTACAACTGTGCATGCTCAGTCAGTGGAATGGGGACTATACAGACTTGTCTCCAAAGATACAAGTAAATCAGAGGACCAGAGACTCACTCCGTTGGTGGCTGTCCCTGGACAACCTGTCACAAGGGATGACATTCCGCAGACCAGAGTGGGTCATTGTCACGACCGACGCCAGTCTGATGGGCTGGGGCGCGGTCTGGGGATCCCTGAAAGCTCAGGGTCTTTGGTCTCGGGAAGAATCTCTTCTACCGATAAATATTCTGGAACTGAGAGCGATATTCAATGCTCTCAAGGCTTGGCCTCAGCTAGCGAGGACCAAGTTCATACGGTTTCAATCAGACAACATGACGACTGTTGCGTACATCAACCATCAGGGGGGAACAAGGAGTTCCCTAGCGATGGAAGAAGTGACCAAGATTATTCTATGGGCGGAGTCTCACTCCTGCCACCTGTCTGCTATCCACATCCCGGGAGTGGAAAATTGGGAAGCGGATTTTCTGAGTCGTCAGACATTGCATCCGGGGGAGTGGGAACTCCATCCGGAAATCTTTGCCCAAGTCACTCAGCTGTGGGGCATTCCAGACATGGATCTAATGGCCTCTCGTCAGAACTTCAAAGTTACCTGTTACGGGTCCAGATCCAGGGATCCCAAGGCGGCTCTAGTGGATGCACTAGTAGCACCTTGGACCTTCAAACTAGCTTATGTGTTCCCGCCGTTTCCTCTCATCCCCAGGCTGGTAGCCAGGATCAATCAGGAGAGGGCGTCGGTGATATTGATAGCTCCTGCGTGGCCACGCAGGACTTGGTATGCAGATCTGGTGAATATGTCATCGGCTCCACCTTGGAAGCTACCTTTGAGACGAGACCTTCTTGTTCAGGGTCCGTTCGAACATCCGAATCTGGTTTCACTCCAGCTGACTGCCTGGAGATTGAACGCTTGATTTTATCAAAGCGAGGTTTCTCAGATTCTGTTATCGATACTCTTGTTCAGGCCAGAAAGCCTGTAACTAGAAAGATTTACCACAAAATTTGGAAAAAATATATCTGTTGGTGTGAATCTAAAGGATTCCCTTGGGACAAGGTTAAGATTCCTAGGATTCTATCCTTCCTTCAAGAAGGATTGGAAAAAGGATTATCGGCAAGTTCCCTGAAGGGACAGATTTCTGCCTTGTCGGTGTTACTTCACAAAAAGCTGGCAGCTGTGCCAGATGTTCAAGCCTTTGTTCAGGCTCTGGTTAGAATTAAGCCTGTTTACAAACCCTTGACTCCTCCTTGGAGTCTCAATTTAGTTCTTTCAGTTCTTCAGGGGGTTCCGTTTGAACCCTTACATTCCGTTGATATTAAGTTATTATCTTGGAAAGTTTTGTTTTTAGTTGCAATTTCTTCTGCTAGAAGAGTTTCAGAATTATCTGCTCTGCAGTGTTCCCCTCCTTATCTGGTGTTCCATGCAGATAAGGTGGTTTTACGTACTAAACCTGGTTTTCTTCCAAAAGTTGTTTCTAACAAAAACATTAACCAGGAGATTATCGTACCTTCTCTGTGTCCGAAACCAGTTTCAAAGAAGGAACGTTTGTTGCACAATTTGGATGTTGTTCGCGCTCTAAAATTCTATTTAGATGCTACGAAGGATTTTAGACAAACATCTTCCTTGTTTGTTGTTTACTCAGGTAAAAGGAGAGGTCAAAAAGCTACTTCTACCTCTCTCTCTTTTTGGATTAAAAGCATCATCAGATTGGCTTATGAGACTGCCGGACGGCAGCCTCCCGAAAGAATCACAGCTCATTCCACTAGGGCTGTGGCTTCCACATGGGCCTTCAAGAACGAGGCTTCTGTTGATCAGATATGTAGGGCAGCGACTTGGTCTTCACTGCACACTTTTACCAAATTTTACAAGTTTGATACTTTTGCTTCTTCTGAGGCTATTTTTGGGAGAAAGGTTTTGCAAGCCGTGGTGCCTTCCATTTAGGTGACCTGATTTGTTCCCTCCCTTCATCCGTGTCCTAAAGCTTTGGTATTGGTTCCCACAAGTAAGGATGACGCCGTGGACCGGACACACCTATGTTGGAGAAAACAGAATTTATGTTTACCTGATAAATTTCTTTCTCCAACGGTGTGTCCGGTCCACGGCCCGCCCTGGTTTTTTTAATCAGGTCTGATAATTTATTTTCTTTAACTACAGTCACCACGGTACCATATGGTTTCTCCTATGCAAATATTCCTCCTTAACGTCGGTCGAATGACTGGGGTAGGCGGAGCCTAGGAGGGATCATGTGACCAGCTTTGCTGGGCTCTTTGCCATTTCCTGTTGGGGAAGAGAATATCCCACAAGTAAGGATGACGCCGTGGACCGGACACACCGTTGGAGAAAGAAATTTATCAGGTAAACATAAATTCTGTTTTTTCAGTTCTTTTGATAGACTTGCAGTCCAGCCAATCAGTGCCTGCTCCCAGATAACTTCTCGTGCACGAGCACAGTGTTATCTATATGAAATACGTGAACTAACACCCTCTAGTGGTGAAAAATTGTTAAAATGCAATCTGAAAGAGGTGGGCTTCAAGGTCTAAGAAATTAGCATATGAACCTCCTAGGTTAAGCTTTCAACTAAGAATACCAAGAGAAGAAAGCAAAATTGGTGATAAAAGTAAATTGGAAAATTGTTTAAAATGACATGCTCTATCTGAATCATGAAAGTTTATTTTAGCCTAGACTGTCCCTTTAATTTGGTTTTGAAGGCGTTACAGGCTCCTCCTTTTGAGCCTATGCATTCTTTGGATATTAAACTACTTTTCTCCAACATAGGTGTGTCCGGTCCACGGCGTCATCCTTACTTGTGGGATATTCTCTTCCCCAACAGGAAATGGCAAAGAGCCCAGCAAAGCTGGTCACATGATCCCTCCTAGGCTCCGCCTACCCCAGTCATTCTCTTTGCCGTTGTACAGGCAACATCTCCACGGAGATGGCTTAGAGTTTTTTAGTGTTTAACTGTAGTTTTTCATTATTCAATCAAGAGTTTGTTATTTTCAAATAGTGCTGGTATGTACTATTTACTCAGAAACAGAAAAGAGATGAAGAGTTCTGTTTGTATGAGGAAAATGATTTTAGCAACCGTAACTAAAATCCATGGCTGTTCCACACAGGACTGTTGAGAGCAATTAACTTCAGTTGGGGGAACAGTGTGCAGTCTCTTGCTGCTTGAGGTATGACACATTCTAACAAGACGATGTAATGCTGGAAGCTGTCATTTTCCCTATGGGATCCGGTAAGCCATGTTTATTACGATCGTAAATAAGGGCTTCACAAGGGCTTATTTAGACTGTAGACTTTTTTGGGCTAAATCGATTCATTATTAACACATATTTAGCCTTGAGGAATCATTTTATTTGGGTATTTTGATATAATAATATCGGCAGGCACTGTATTAGACACCTTATTTCTTAGGGGCTTTCCCAAAGCATAAGCAGAGTCTCATTTTCGCGCCGGTGTGGCGCACTTGTTTTTGAGAGGCATGGCATGCAGTCGCATGTGAGAGGAGCTCTGATACTTAGAAAAGACTTCTGAAGGCGTCATTTGGTATCGTATTCCCCTTTGGGTTTGGTTGGGTCTCAGCAAAGCAGATACCTGGGACTGTAAAGGGGTTAAAGCTTAAAACGGCTCCGGTTCCGTTATTTTAAGGGTTAAAGCTTCCAAATTTGGTGTGCAATATTTTTAAGGCTTTATGACACTGTGGTGAAAATTTGGTGAATTTTGAACAATTCCTTCATGTTTTTTCGCAATTGCAGTAATAAAGTGTGTTCAGTTTAAAATTTAAAGTGACAGTAACGGTTTTATTTTAAAACGTTTTTTGTACTTTCTTATCAAGTTTATGCCTGTTTAACATGTCTGAACTACCAGATAGACTGTGTTCTGAATGTGGGGAAGCCAGAATTCCTATTCATTTAAATAAATGTGATTTATGTGATAATGACAATGATGCCCAAGATGATTCCTCAAGTGAGGGGAGTAAGCATGGTACTGCATCATTCCCTCCTTCGTCTACACGAGTCTTGCCCACTCAGGAGGCCCCTAGTACATCTAGCGCGCCAATACTCCTTACTATGCAACAATTAACGGCTGTAATGGATAATTCTGTCAAAAACATTTTAGCCAAAATGAACCCTTGTCAGCGTAAGCGTGGCTGCTCTGTTTTAGTTACTGAAGAGCATGACGACGCTGATATTAATATCTCTGTAGGGCCCCTAACCCAATCTGAGGGAGCCAGGGAGGTTTTGTCTGAGGGAGAAATTACTGATTTAGGGAACATTTCTCAGCAGGCTGAATCTGATGTGATTACATTTAAATTTAAGTTGGAACATCTCCGCATTTTGCTTAAGGAGGTATTATCCACTCTGGATGATTGTGAAAATTTGGTCATCCCAGAGAAACTATGTAAAATGGACAAGTTCCTAGAGGTGCCGGGGCTCCCAGAAGCTTTTCCTATACCCAAGCGGGTGGCGGACATTGTTAATAAAGAATGGGAAAGGCCCGGTATTCCTTTCGTCCCTCCCCCCATATTTAAAAAATTGTTTCCTATGGTCGACCCCAGAAAGGACTTATGGCAGTCAGTCCCCAAGGTCGAGGGAGCGGTTTCTACTTTAAACAAACGCACCACTATACCCATAGAGGATAGTTGTGCTTTCAAAGATCCTATGGATAAAAAATTAGAAGGTTTGCTAAAAAAGATGTTTGTTCAGCAGGGTTACCTTCTACAACCCATTTCATGCATTGTCCCTGTCACTACAGCTGCATATTTCTGGTTTGATGAACTGATAAAGGTGCTCGATAGTGATTCTCCTCCTTATGAGGAGATTATGGACAGAATCAATGCTCTCAAATTGGCTAATGCTTTCACTCTAGACGCCACTTTGCAATTGGCTAGGTTAGCGGCTAAGAATTCTGGGTTTGCTATTGTGGCGCGCAGAGCGCTTTGGTTGAAATCTTGGTCGGCTGATGCGTCTTCCAAGAACAAGCTACTAAACATTCCTTTCAAGGGGAAAAACGCTGTTTGGTCCCGACTTGAAAGAGATTATCTCTGATATCACTGGGGGTAAGGGCCACGCCCTTCCTCAGGATCGGCCTTTCAAGGCAAAAAATAGACCTAATTTCTTCTGTTATGTGCGATCAGTCCACGGGTCATCATTACTTCTGGGATATAACTCCTCCCCAACAGGAAATGCAAGAGGATTCACCCAGCAGAGCTGATATAGCTCCTCCCCTCTACGTCAGTCCCAGTCATTCTCTTGCACCCAACGACTAGATAGGATGTGTGAGAGGACTATGGTGATTATACTTAGTTTTTATGACTTCAATCAAAAGTTTGTTATTTTACAATAGCACCGGAGCGTGTTATTACTTCTCTGGCAGAGTTTGAAGAAGAATCTACCAGAGTTTATTACTATGATTTTAACCGGAGTAGTTAAGATCATATTGCTGTTCTCGGCCATCTGAGGGAGGTAAAGACTTCAGATCAGGGGACAGCGGGCAGATGAATCTGCATTGAGGTATGTAGCAGTTTTTATTTTCTGAATGGAATTGATGAAAAAATCCTGCTATACCGTTATAATGACATGTATGTATACACTTCAGTATTCTGGGAATGGTTTTTCACCGGAACTACTCTGTTAAAGGTCACTAATCCTTTTAATAAATATTGTCATGTTAAACGTTTTTGCTGGAATGTAGAATCGTTTACATTGCTGAGGTACTGAGTAAATAAATGTTTGGGCATTATTTTCCACTTGGCAGTTGTCTGCTTTAAATTGTGACAGTTTCGTTTCTCCTCACTGCTGTGTGTGAGAGGGAGGGGCCGTTTTGGCGCTCTTTTGCTACGCATCAAAAAATTCCAGTCAGCTACTATTATATTTCCTGCATGATCCGGTTCACTGACAGATCTCAGGGGTCTTCAAACTTCTTTGAAGGGAGGTACATTCTCTCAGCAGAGCTGTGAGAATTTTTATTGACTGTGAATAAAAACGTTACTCTATAATTTTTTATGTCAAATTTAGTTATTTACTAATGGGAACAAACCTTTGCTAAAAGTTGTGTTATTTTAAACTTGATGCTATAACTGTTTCAGTTCATTATCTCAACTGTCATTTAATCGTTAAAGTACCTCTTTGAGGCACAGTACGTTTTTGCTAAAAAAGATTATAACCAGGTTGCAAGTTATTGCTAGTGTGTTAAACATGTCTGACTCAGAGAATATCTGTGTCATTTGTTCCAATGCCAAGGTGGAGCCCAATAGAAATTTATGTACTAACTGTATTGATGCTACTTTAAATAAAAGTCAATTTGTACAATGTGAACAAATTTCACCAAACTGCGAGGGAAGAGTTATGCCGACTAACTCGCCTCACGCGGCAGTACCTGCATCTCCCGCCCGGGAGGTGAGTGATATTATGGCGCCTAATACATCTGGGCGGCCATTACAGATAACATTACATGATATGGCTACTGTTATGACTGAAGTTTTGTCTAAATTACCAGAACTAAGAGGCAAGCGTGATCACTCTGGGGTGAGAACAGAGTGCGCTGACAATACTAGGGCCATGTCTGATACTGCGTCACAGCTTGCAGAGCATGAGGACGGAGAGCTTCATTCTGTGGGTGACGGTTCTGATCCAAACAGATTGGATTCAGATATTTCAAATTTTAAATTTAAATTGGAGAACCTCCGTGCATTACTAGGGGAGGTCTTAGCAGCTCTCAATGATTGTAACACCGTTGCAATACCAGAGAAAATGTGTAGGTTGGATAAATACTTTGCGGTACCGGCGAGTACTGACGTTTTTCCTATACCTAAGAGATTAACTGAAATTGTTACTAAGGAGTGGGATAGACCCGGTGTGCCGTTCTCACCCCCTCCAATATTTAGAAAGATGTTTCCAATAGACGCCACTACTCGGGACTTATGGCAAACGGTCCCTAAGGTGGAGGGAGCAGTTTCTACTTTAGCTAAGCGTACCACTATCCCGGTGGAGGATAGCTGTGCTTTTTCAGATCCAATGGATAAAAAATTAGAGGGTTACCTTAAGAAAATGTTTGTTCAACAAGGTTTTATATTGCAACCCCTTGCATGTATCGCGCCGATTACGGCTGCGGCAGCATTTTGGATTGAGTCTCTGGAAGAGAACCTTAGTTCGTCTACGCTAGACGACATTATGGACAGGCTTAGAGTCCTTAAACTAGCCAATTCATTCATTTCGGAGGCCGTAGTACATTTAACTAAACTTACGGCTAAGAACTCTGGATTCGCCATACAGGCACGTAGAGCACTGTGGCTAAAATCCTGGTCAGCTGATGTTACTTCTAAGTCTAAATTACTTAATATACCTTTCAAGGGGCAGTCTTTATTTGGGCCCGGGTTGAAAGAAATTATCGCTGACATTACAGGAGGTAAGGGCCACGCCCTACCTCAAGACAAAGCCAAAGCTAAGGCTAGACAGTCTAATTTTCGTTCCTTTCGGAATTTCAAACCTGGAGCAGCGTCAACCTCCACTGCACCAAAACAGGAAGGAGCTGTTGCTCGTTACAGACAAGGCTGGAAACCTAACCAGTCCTGGAATAAGGGCAAACAGACCAGGAAACCTGCTGCTGCCCCAAAGACAGCATGAACCGAGAGCCCCCGATCCGGGACCGGATCTAGTGGGGGGCAGACTTTCTCTCTTCGCTCAGGCCTGGGCAAGAGATGTTCAGGATCCCTGGGCGCTGGAGATCATATCTCAGGGATACCTTCTAGACTTCAAATTATCTCCCCCAAAAGGGAGATTTCATCTGTCAAGGTTGTCAACAAACCAGATAAAGAAAGAAGCGTTTCTACGCTGTGTACAAGATCTGTTATTAATGGGAGTGATCCATCCAGTTCCGCGGTCGGAACAAGGACAAGGTTTCTACTCAAACCTGTTTGTGGTTCCCAAAAAAGAGGGAACTTTCAGGCCAATCTTAGATTTAAAGATTCTAAACAAATTCCTAAGAGTTCCATCGTTCAAAATGGAAACTATTCGGACAATCTTACCTATGATCCAAAAGGGTCAGTACATGACCACAGTGGATTTAAAAGATGCTTACCTTCACATACCGATTCACAAAGATCATCAACGGTATCTACGGTTTGCCTTCCTAGACAGGCACTACCAGTTTGTAGCTCTTCCATTCGGATTGGCTACGGCCCCAAGAATCTTCACAAAGGTTCTGGGCGCCCTTCTGGCGGTACTAAGACCGCGAGGGATTTCGGTAGCTCCGTACCTAGACGACATTCTAATACAAGCTTCAAGCTTTCAAACTGCCAAGTCTCATACAGAGTTAGTTCTGGCATTTCTAAGGTCGCATGGATGGAAAGTGAACGAAAAGAAAAGTTCTCTTTTTCCTCTCACAAGAGTTCCATTCTTGGGGACTCTTATAGATTCTGTAGAAATGAAGATTTACCTGACAGAAGACAGGTTAACAAGGCTTCAGGATGCATGCCGTGTCCTTCATTCCATTCAACACCCGTCAGTGGCTCAATGCATGGAGGTGATCGGCTTAATGGTAGCGGCAATGGACATAGTACCTTTTGCACGCCTACACCTCAGACCGCTGCAATTGTGCATGCTAAGTCAGTGGAATGGGGATTACTCAGATTTGTCCCCTACCCTGAATCTGAATCAAGAGACCAGAAATTCTCTTCTATGGTGGCTTTATCGGCCACACCTGTCCAGGGGGATGCCATTCAGCAGGCCAGACTGGACAATCGTAACAACAGACGCCAGCCTACTAGGTTGGGGCGCTGTCTGGAATTCTCTGAAGACTCAGGGATTATGGAATCAGGAGGAGAGTCTCCTTCCAATAAACATTCTGGAATTGAGGGCAGTTCTCAATGCCCTTCTAGCTTGGCCCCAATTAACAACTCAGGGGTTCATCAGGTTTCAGTCGGACAATATCACGACTGTAGCTTACATCAACCATCAGGGAGGGACAAGAAGCTCCCTAGCAATGATGGAAGTATCAAAGATAATTCGCTGGGCAGAGTCTCACTCTTGCCACCTGTCAGCAATCCACATCCCGGGAGTGGAAAACTGGGAGGCGGATTTCTTGAGTCGCCAGACTTTTCATCCGGGAGAGTGGGAACTTCATCCGGAGATTTTTGCCCAAATACTTCGACGTTGGGGCAAACCAGAGATAGATCTCATGGCGTCTCGCCAGAACGCCAAACTTCCTCACTACGGGTCCAGATCCAGGGATCCGGAAGCGGTTCTGATAGATGCTTTGACAGCACCTTGGAACTTCGGGATGGCTTATGTGTTTCCACCCTTCCCGCTGCTTCCTCGATTGATTGCGAAAATCAAACAAGAGAGAGCATCTGTGATTCTAATAGCGCCTGCATGGCCACGCAGGACTTGGTATGCAGATCTAGTGGACATGTCATCCTGTCCGCCTTGGTCTCTACCTCTGAGACAGGACCTTCTGATACAGGGTCCATTCAAACATCAAAATCTAACTTCTCTGAAACTGACTGCTTGGAAATTGAACGCTTGATTTTATCAAAGCGTGGTTTTTCTGAGTCGGTTATTGATACCCTGATCCAGGCTAGGAAGCCTGTTACCAGAAAGATTTACCATAAAATATGGCGCAAATACCTATACTGGTGCGAATCCAAACGTTACTCCTGGAGTAAGGTTAGGATCCCTAGGATATTGTCCTTTCTACAAGAAGGTCTAGAAAAGGGTTTATCGGCTAGTTCATTAAAGGGACAGATTTCAGCTCTGTCCATCTTGTTGCACAGGCGTCTGTCAGAAAATCCAGACGTCCAGGCTTTTTGTCAAGCTTTAGCTAGGATCAAGCCTGTGTTTAAAGCCGTTGCTCCGCCATGGAGTTTAAACTTAGTTCTTAACGTTTTACAAGGTGTTCCATTTGAACCCCTTCATTCCATTGATATAAAATTGTTATCGTGGAAAGTTCTATTTTTAATGGCTATTTCCTCGGCTCGAAGAGTCTCTGAGTTATCAGCCCTACATTGTGATTCTCCTTATCTGATCTTTCACTCAGACAAGGTAGTTCTGCGTACTAAACCTGGGTTCTTACCTAAGGTAGTTACTAACAGGAATATCAATCAAGAGATTGTTGTTCCATCCTTGTGTCCAAATCCTTCTTCAAAGAAGGAGCGTCTTCTACACAATCTGGATGTAGTTCGTGCCCTCAAGTTCTACTTGCAGGCAACTAAAAATTTTCGCCAAACTTCTTCCTTGTTTGTCGTTTATTCTGGACAGAGGAGAGGTCAAAAAGCTTCTGCTACCTCTCTCTCTTTCTGGCTTCGTAGCATAATACGTTTAGCCTATGAGACTGCTGGACAGCAGCCTCCTGAAAGAATTACAGCTCACTCCACTAGAGCTGTGGCTTCCACTTGGGCCTTTAAGAATGAGGCCTCTGTTGAACAGATTTGCAAGGCTGCAACTTGGTCTTCGCTTCATACTTTTTCCAAATTTTACAAATTTGACACTTTTGCTTCTTCGGAGGCTATTTTTGGGAGAAAGGTTCTTCAGGCAGTGGTTCCTTCTATATAATGAGCCTGCCTATCCCTCCCGTCATCCGTGTACTTTTGCTTTGGTATTGGTATCCCAGAAGTAATGATGACCCGTGGACTGATCGCACATAACAGAAGAAAACATAATTTATGCTTACCTGATAAATTCCTTTCTTCTGTTGTGCGATCAGTCCACGGCCCGCCCTGTTTTTTAAGGCAGGTAAATATTTTTTAAATTATACTCCAGTCACCACTTCACCCTTGGTTACTCCTTTCTCGTTGATTCTTGGTCGAATGACTGGGACTGACGTAGAGGGGAGGAGCTATATCAGCTCTGCTGGGTGAATCCTCTTGCATTTCCTGTTGGGGAGGAGTTATATCCCAGAAGTAATGATGACCCGTGGACTGATCGCACAACAGAAGAAAGGAATTTATCAGGTAAGCATAAATTATGTTTTTCGTCCCTTTCGTAAAAACGGACCAGCCCAAAGTGCTACGTCCTCTAAGCAAGAGGGTAATACTTCCCAGGCCAAGCCAGCTTGGAGACCAATGCAAGGCTGGAACAAGGGAAAGCAGGCCAAGAAACCTGCCACTGCTACCAAGACAGCATGAAATATTGGCCCCCGATCCGGGACCGGATCTGGTGGGGGGCAGACTCTCTCTCTTCGCTCAGGCTTGGGCAAGAGATGTTCTGGATCCTTGGGCGCTAGAAATAGTCTCCCAGGGTTATCTTCTGGAATTCAAGGGACTTCCCCCAAGGGGGAGGTTCCACAGGTCTCAGTTGTCTTCAGACCACATAAAAAGACAGGCGTTCTTACATTGTGTAGAAGACCTGTTAAAAATGGGAGTGATTCATCCTGTTCCATTAAGAGAACAAGGGATGGGGTTCTACTCCAATCTGTTCATAGTTCCCAAAAAAGAGGGAACGTTCAGACCAATCTTAGATCTCAAGATCTTAAACAAATTTCTCAAGGTCCCATCGTTCAAGATGGAAACCATTCGAACTATCCTTCCTTCCATCCAGGAAGGTCAATTCATGACCACGGTGGATTTAAAGGATGCGTATCTACATATTCCTATCCACAAGGAACATCATCGGTTCCTAAGGTTTGCATTCCTGGACAAACATTACCAGTTTGTGGCGCTTCCTTTCGGATTAGCCACTGCTCCAAGGATTTTCACAAAGGTACTAGGGTCCCTTCTAGCGGTGCTAAGACCAAGGGGCATTGCAGTAGTACCCTACCTGGACGACATTCTGATTCAAGCGTCGTCCCTTCCTCGAGCAAAGGCTCATACGGACATCGTCCTGGCCTTTCTCAGATCTCACGGCTGGAAAGTGAACGTGGAAAAGAGTTCTCTATCCCCGTCAACAAGGGTTCCCTTCTTGGGAACAATTATAGACTCCTCAGAAATGAGGATTTTTCTAACAGAGGCCAGAAAAACAAAACTTCTGGACTCTTGTCGGATAATTCATTCCGTTCCTCTTCCTTCCGTAGCTCAGTGCATGGAAGTGATCGGGTTGATGGTAGCGGCAATGGACATAGTCCCTTTTGCGCGCATTCATCTAAGACCATTACAACTGTGCATGCTCAGTCAGTGGAATGGGGACTATACAGACTTGTCTCCAAAGATACAAGTAAATCAGAGGACCAGAGACTCACTCCGTTGGTGGCTGTCCCTGGACAACCTGTCACAAGGGATGACATTCCGCAGACCAGAGTGGGTCATTGTCACGACCGACGCCAGTCTGATGGGCTGGGGCGCGGTCTGGGGATCCCTGAAAGCTCAGGGTCTTTGGTCTCGGGAAGAATCTCTTCTACCGATAAATATTCTGGAACTGAGAGCGATATTCAATGCTCTCAAGGCTTGGCCTCAGCTAGCGAGGACCAAGTTCATACGGTTTCAATCAGACAACATGACGACTGTTGCGTACATCAACCATCAGGGGGGAACAAGGAGTTCCCTAGCGATGGAAGAAGTGACCAAGATTATTCTATGGGCGGAGTCTCACTCCTGCCACCTGTCTGCTATCCACATCCCGGGAGTGGAAAATTGGGAAGCGGATTTTCTGAGTCGTCAGACATTGCATCCGGGGGAGTGGGAACTCCATCCGGAAATCTTTGCCCAAGTCACTCAGCTGTGGGGCATTCCAGACATGGATCTAATGGCCTCTCGTCAGAACTTCAAAGTTCCCTGTTACGGGTCCAGATCCAGGGATCCCAAGGCGGCTCTAGTGGATGCACTAGTAGCACCTTGGACCTTCAAACTAGCTTATGTGTTCCCGCCGTTTCCTCTCATCCCCAGGCTGGTAGCCAGGATCAATCAGGAGAGGGCGTCGGTGATATTGATAGCTCCTGCGTGGCCACGCAGGACTTGGTATGCAGATCTGGTGAATATGTCATCGGCTCCACCTTGGAAGCTACCTTTGAGACGAGACCTTCTTGTTCAGGGTCCGTTCGAACATCCGAATCTGGTTTCACTCCAGCTGACTGCCTGGAGATTGAACGCTTGATTTTATCACAGCGAGGTTTCTCAGATTCTGTTATCGATACTCTTGTTCAGGCCAGAAAGCCTGTAACTAGAAAGATTTACCACAAAATTTGGAAAAAATATATCTGTTGGTGTGAATCTAAAGGATTCCCTTGGGACAAGGTTAAGATTCCTAGGATTCTATCCTTCCTTCAAGAAGGATTGGAAAAAGGATTATCGGCAAGTTCCCTGAAGGGACAGATTTCTGCCTTGTCGGTGTTACTTCACAAAAAGCTGGCAGCTGTGCCAGATGTTCAAGCCTTTGTTCAGGCTCTGGTTAGAATTAAGCCTGTTTACAAACCCTTGACTCCTCCTTGGAGTCTCAATTTAGTTCTTTCAGTTCTTCAGGGGGTTCCGTTTGAACCCTTACATTCCGTTGATATTAAGTTATTATCTTGGAAAGTTTTGTTTTTAGTTGCAATTTCTTCTGCTAGAAGAGTTTCAGAATTATCTGCTCTGCAGTGTTCCCCTCCTTATCTGGTGTTCCATGCAGATAAGGTGGTTTTACGTACTAAACCTGGTTTTCTTCCAAAAGTTGTTTCTAACAAAAACATTAACCAGGAGATTATCGTACCTTCTCTGTGTCCGAAACCAGTTTCAAAGAAGGAACGTTTGTTGCACAATTTGGATGTTGTTCGCGCTCTAAAATTCTATTTAGATGCTACGAAGGATTTTAGACAGACATCTTCCTTGTTTGTTGTTTACTCAGGTAAAAGGAGAGGTCAAAAAGCTACTTCTACCTCTCTCTCTTTTTGGATTAAAAGCATCATCAGATTGGCTTATGAGACTGCCGGACGGCAGCCTCCCGAAAGAATCACAGCTCATTCCACTAGGGCTGTGGCTTCCACATGGGCCTTCAAGAACGAGGCTTCTGTTGATCAGATATGTAGGGCAGCGACTTGGTCTTCACTGCACACTTTTACCAAATTTTACAAGTTTGATACTTTTGCTTCTTCTGAGGCTATTTTTGGGAGAAAGGTTTTGCAAGCCGTGGTGCCTTCCATTTAGGTGACCTGATTTGTTCCCTCCCTTCATCCGTGTCCTAAAGCTTTGGTATTGGTTCCCACAAGTAAGGATGACGCCGTGGACCGGACACACCTATGTTGGAGAAAACAGAATTTATGTTTACCTGATAAATTTCTTTCTCCAACGGTGTGTCCGGTCCACGGCCCGCCCTGGTTTTTTTTTTTTAATCAGGTCTGATAATTTATTTTCTTTAACTACAGTCACCACGGTACCATATGGTTTCTCCTATGCAAATATTCCTCCTTAACGTCGGTCGAATGACTGGGGTAGGCGGAGCCTAGGAGGGATCATGTGACCAGCTTTGCTGGGCTCTTTGCCATTTCCTGTTGGGGAAGAGAATATCCCACAAGTAAGGATGACGCCGTGGACCGGACACACCGTTGGAGAAAGAAATTTATCAGGTAAACATAAATTCTGTTTCTTGGAAAGTGTTCTTCCTTTTGGCTATCTCTTCTGCTAGAAGAGTTTCTGAGCTATCTGCTCTTTATTGTGACTCTCCTTTTCTGTTTTTTTCATCAGGATAAGGCGGTTTTGCGGACTTCATTTTAATTTTTACCTAAGGTTGTGAATTCTAACAACATTAGTAGAGAAATTGTTGTCCCTTCCTTGTGCCCTAATCCTAAAAATCCTTTGGAAAGATCCTTACATTCTTTGGATGTGGTGAGAGCTTTGAAATATTATGTTGAAGCTACTAAAGATTTCAGGAAGACTTCAAGTCTATTTGTTATATTTTCTGGTCCTAGGAAAGGTCAGAAGGCCTCTGCTATTTCCTTTGCCTCTTGGTTAAAGCTTTTAATTCATCAAGCTTATTTGGAGTCGGGTCAAGACCCGCCTCAGAGAATTACAGCTCATTCTACTAGATCAGTCTCCACTTCGTGAGCTTTTAAGAATGAAGCTTCAGTTGATCAGATTTGCAAAGCAGCGACTTGGTCCTCTTTGCATACGTTTACTAAATTCTACCGTTTTGATGTATTTGCTTCTTCTGAAGCAGTTTTTGGTAGAAAAGCTCTTCAGGCAGCTGTTTCAGTTTGATTCTTCTGCTGATGTTTTAAGTTTTTCTTTTCTTCATGAGAATAACTTATATTTTGGGTTGTGGATTATTTCCAGCATTTGGCTGTTGTTTATTTTTATCCCTCCCTCTCTAGTGACTCTTGCGTGGAGTTCCACATCTTGGGTATTGCTATCCATACGTCACTAGCTCATGGACTCCTGCCAATTACATGAAAGAAAACATAATTTATGTAAGAACTTACCTGATAAATTAATTTCTTTAATATTGGCAAGAGTCCATGAGGCCCACCCTTTTTATGGTGGTTATGATTTTTTTGTATAAAGCACAATTATTTCCAAATTTCTTTGTTGATGCTCTTTACTCCTTTCTTTATCACCCTACTACTTGGCTATTTGTTAAAATTGAATTGTGGGTGTGGTGAGGGGTGTATTTATAGGCATTTTGAAGTTTGGGAAACTTTGGCCCTCCTGGTAGGATTGTATATCCCATGCGTCACTAGCTCATGGATTCTTGCCAATATGAAAGAAATGAATTTATCAGGTAAGTTCTTACATAAATTATGTTTTTATTTTGATAGGGCTATTTGATTAGGTGTAATTAATTTAAATTTTTGATAATTTCTTTTTTATTTTGTGTAATTTAATGTATATTTTTTTTGTAATTTAGATAAATTAAATTATCAAAATACATTTATTTAATTTTAGTGTAATGTTAATGTTTAACTGTAAGACAGGTTAGGTTTTATTTTACAGGTAACTTTGAATTTATTTTAACTATGTAGCTAGTAAATAGTTAATAACTATTTACTAACTAGTCTACCTAGTTAAAATAAATACAAACTTAGCTGTGAAATAAAAATAAAACCTAAGATAGCTACAATGTAACTATTAGTTATATTGTAGCTAGCTTAGGGTTTATTTTACAGGTAAGTATTTAGTCTTAAATAGGTGTTATTTAGGTAATAATAGTAATTTGTATTTGTATTTATTTTATTTATATTAAAGTTAGGGGGGTTAGGCTTAAGGTTAGGTTTAGGATTTAATATATTTATGTAGTGTTAGTGATGTGGGAGGCCAGAGGTTTAGGGGTTAATAACTTTAGTATAGTGGCGGCGACATTGGGGCCAGCAGATTAGGGTTAATAACAGTAATGTAGGTTGCGGCGATGTTAGGGACAGCAGATTAGGGGTTAATAAGTGTATGTAGGTGGCGACATTGGGGGCAGCAGATTAGGGGTTAATAATATTTAACTAGTGTTTACGATGCAGGAGTGCGGCGGTTTAGGGGTTATTATGTTTATTATAGTGGTGGCGATGTCCGGAGCGGCAGATTAGGGTTTAATCATTTTATTTTAGTGTTTGCAATGCGGGAGGGCCTCGGTTTAGGGGTTAATAGGTAGTTTATGGGTGTTATTGTACTTTGTAAAACCCATAACTACTGACTTTCAGTTGACGGTACGGATCTTGTAGTTATGGCCTCTACCGCTCACATTTTGGCCGATATGGGCACTAGAAAGGAAGAGAAAGTTAATTATTTAACCACTTCCAATAAAGGATCATATCCCTGCCTACATTGTGCACAGTGCAATTCTATGATCAAGGGCAAGCATGTAGCACAAATAAATGACAGAAAAAAAACGATATATAAATGGTCTGTACACATGTGACACAGAATATGTAGTGTACCTACTAAAATGCCCATGTGGGCGGGGCTATGTCAGTGCAACGATAAATCGTATTAAAGATAAAATCAGTGCCCACAAATCATCTATTAGATGTGAGGAGAAATCCCTCCCAGTATCAGCCCATTTTATTGAGGCAGGTCACACAGTGAGCCAACTTAGGTTTCAAGTAATTGACCACATTCCAAAATTGAGAAGGGGTGGTGATAGGGAATTACTATTAAAAAGGAGAGAAGTTTGGTGGATACAAAATTGAAAAACCCTCCATCCAGTAGGATTAAATAGGGATTATGACCTACATTTTTTTTTAAGTATTTTTTAGATACTTTGTATATGCTTTTAGAGGTTTTTTAATTATTTAATATTTTATAGAGTTTATACATATTGTGTACATAATACAAACTATCATTTCAACAATACCCTAAAAAATGTAATATTAAAAAAAGGAAAAAGGAAAAAAGTTAATTTAAAATGAGCAATAATTATATCCAGACACTAGGTGGTGATAGAGGAATATGAAATGTATATGTTGCCAAATAATGAACAGGTGAATTAATGAAGTGTTACACAGGTGCTATATAAGGGATTGAATGATAGTATTCTATATGATTAAAAGTCAGACAGACTCGAAACGTCGCTGCTTTGTCTTCATGTCACTGTAAATAAAGATGATACCTTGATAAATTGGTGGTGCTGACGTCTCCACTTTGGATTTTTTGCTTTATGTATGAGAGGTGTGCAGGAGCCTCTGACGTATGAGCACCCCATACAAACAAACGGCTAGATTTAGAGTTGGGCGGTAGCCGTCAAAACCAGCGTTAGAGGCTCCTAACGCTGGTTTTTACCGCCCTCTGGTATTTGGAGTCAGTCAGGAAAGGGTCTAACGCTCACTTTGCAGCCGCGACTTTTCCATACCGCAGATCCCCTTACGTCAATTGCGTATCCTATCTTTTCAATGGGATCTTTCTAACGCCGGTATTTAGAGTTGTGGCTGAAGTGAGCGTTAGAAATCTAACGACAAAACTCCAGCCGCAGAAAAAAAACAGTAGTTAAGAGCTTTCTGGGCTAACGCCGGTTTATAAACCTCTTAACTACTGTGCTCTAAAGTACACTAACACCCATAAACTACCTATGTACCCCTAAACCGAGGTCCCGCCACATCGCCGCCACTCTATTAAAAATTTTTAACCCCTAATCTGCCGACCGCACACCGCTGCCACCTACATTATCCCTATGAACCCCTAATCCTCTGCCCCTAACACTGCCGACCCCTATATTATATTTATTAACCCCTAATCTGCCGCCCCCGCTATCGCTGACCCCTGCATATTATTAACCCCTAATCTGCCGCTCCGTACACCGCTGCCACCTACATTATAGCTATGTACCCCTAATCTGCTGCGCCTAACACCGGCCGACCCCTATATTATATTTATTAACCCCTAATCTGCCCCCCTCAACGTCGCCTCCACCTGCCTACACTTATTAACCCCTAATCTGCCGAGCGGACCGCACCGCTACTATAATAAAGTTATTAACCCCTAATCCGCCTCACTCCCGCCTCAATAACCCTATAATAAATAGTATTAACTCCTAATCTGCCCTCCCTAACATCGCCAACACCTAACTTCAAGTATTAACCCCTAATCTGCCGATCGGAGCTCACCGCTACTCTAATAAATTTTTTAACCCCTAAAGCTAATTCTAACCCTAACCCTAACACCCCCCTAAGTTAAATATAATTTTATTCTAACGAAATAAATTAACTCTTATTAAATAAATTATTCCTATTTAAATCTAAATACTTACCTGTAAAATAAACCCTAATATAGCTACAATATAAATAATAATTATATTGTAGCTATTTTAGGATTAATATTTATTTTACAGGCAACTTTGTATTTATTTTAACCAGGTACAATAGCTATTAAATAGTTAAGAACTATTTAATAGTTACCTAGTTAAAATAATTACAAAATTACCTGTAAAATAAATCCTAACCTAAGTTACAATTAAACCTAACACTACACTATCAATAAATTAATTAAATACAATACCTACAATTATCTACAATTAAACCTAACACTACACTATCAATAAATTAAATAAAATACCTACAAATAAATACAATTAAATAAACTAACTAAAGTACAAAAAATAAAAAAAAGAACTAAGTTACAAAAAATAAAAAAATATTTACAAACATTAGAAAAATATTACAACAATTTTAAACTAATTACACCTACTCTAAGCCCCCTAATAAAATAACAAAGCCCCCCAAAATAAAAAAATGCCCTACCCTATTCTAAATTAAAAAAGTTCAAAGCTCTTTTACCTTACCAGCCCTGAACAGGGCCCTTTGCGGGGCATGCCCCAAAGAATTCAGCTCTTTTGCCTGTAAAAAAAACACATACAATACCCCCCCCCAACATTACAACCCACCACCCACATACCCCTAATCTAACCCAAACCCCCCTTAAATAAACCTAACACTAAGCCCCTGAAGATCTTCCTACCTTATCTTCACCATGCCAGGTTCACCGATCCGTCCTCGGAAGTCTTGATCCAAGCCTCGGAAGTGTTGATCCAAGCCCAAGCGGGGGGCTGAAGAGTGACGTCCATCCTCGGGCTGAAGTCTGGATCCAAGCGGCGGCTGAAGAAATCCATCATCGGGCTGAAGTCGGAAGTCCATCATCGGGATGAAGTCTTCTATCAAGCAGCATCTTCAATCTTCTTTCTTCCGGAGCGGAACCATCTTCTTCCCAGCCGACGCGGATCCATCCTCTTCTAACGACGCCTACTAGCCGAATCAGGGTTCCTTTAAATGACGTCATCCAAGATGGCGTCCGTCAAATTCCGATTGGCTGATAGGATTCTATCAGCCAATCGGAATTAAGGTAGGAAAATTCTGATTGGCTGATGGAATCAGCCAATCAGATTCAAGTTCAATCCGATTGGCTGATCCGATCAGCCAATCAGATTGAGCTTGCATTCTATTGGCTGTTCCGATCAGCCAATAGAATGCGAGCTCAATGTGATTGGCTGATTCCATCAGCCAATCAGAATTTTCCTACCTTAATTCCGATTGGCTGATAGAAGAGGATGGATCCGCGTCGGCTGGGAAGAAGATGGCTCCGCTCCGCTCTGCTCCGGAAGAAAGAAGATTGAAGATGCTGCCTGATAGAAGACTTCATCCCGATGATGGGCTTCCGACTTCAGCCCGATGATGGATTTCTTCAGCCGCCACTTGGATCCAGACTTCAGCCCGAGGATGGACGTCACTCTTCAGCCCCCCCGCTTGGGCTTGGATCAACACTTCCGAGGCTTGGATCAAGACTTCCGAGGACGGATCGGTGAACCTGGCATGGTGAAGATAAGGTAGGAAGATCTTCAGGGGCTTAGTGTTAGGTTTATTTAAGGGGGGTTTTGGTTAGATTAGGGGTATGTGGGTGGTGGGTTGTAATGTTGGGGGGGGTATTGTATGTGTTTTTTTTACAGGCAAAATTGCTGAATTCTTTGGGGCATGCCCCGCAAAGGGCCCTGTTCAGGGCTGGTAAGGTAAAAGAGCTTTGAACTTTTTTAATTTAGAATAGGGTAGGGCATTTTTTTATTTTGGGGGGCTTTGTTATTTTATTAGGGGGCTTAGAGTAGGTGTAATTAGTTTAAAATTGTTGTAATATTTTTCTAATGTTTGTAAATATTTTTTTATTTTTTGTAACTTAGTTCTTTTTTATTTTTTGTACTTTAGTTAGTTTATTTCATTGTATTTATTTGTAGATATTGTATTTAATTAATTTATTGATAGTGTAGTGTTAGGTTTAATTGTAACTTAGGTTAGGATTTATTTTACAGGTAATTTTGTAATTATTTTAACTATTTTAGCTATTAAATAGTTCTTAACTATTTAATAGCTATTGTACCTGGTTAAAATAAATACCAAGTTACCTGTAAAATAAATATAAATCCTAAAATAGCTATAATATAATTATAATTTATATTGTAGCTATATTAGGGTTTATTTTACAGGTAAGTATTTAGCTTTAAATAGGAATAATTTATTTAATAAGAGTTAATTTATTTCGTTAGATTTAAATTATATTTAATTTAGGGGGGTGTTAGTGTTAGGGTTAGACTTAGCTTTAGGGGTTAATCCATTTATTACAGTAGCGGCGAGATTCGGTCGGCAGATTAGGGGTTAATAATTGAAGTTAGGTGTCGGCGATGTTAGGGAGGGCAGATTAGGGGTTAATACTATTTATTATAGGGTTATTGAGGCGGGAGTGAGGCGGATTAGGGGTTAATAACTTTATTATAGTAGCGGTGCGGTCCGCTCGGCAGATTAGGGGTTAATAAGTGTAGGCAGGTGGAGGCGACGTTGAGGGGGGCAGATTAGGGGTTAATAAATATAATATAGGGGTCGGCGGTGTTAGGCGCAGCAGATTAGGGGTACATAGCTATAATGTAGGTGGCAGCGGTGTACGGAGCGGCAGATTAGGGGTTAATAATAATATGCAGGGGTCAGCGATAGCGGGGGCGGCAGATTAGGGGTTAATAAGTGTAAGGTTAGGGGTGTTTAGACTCGGAGTTCATGTTAGGGTGTTAGGTGCAGACTTAGGAGGTGTTTCAGCATAGCAAACAATGGGGCTGCGTTAGGAGCTGAACGCTGCTTTTTTGCAGGTGTTAGTTTTTTTTTCAGCTCAAACAGCCCCATTGTTTTCTATGGGGGAATCGTGCACGAGCACGTTTTTGAAGCTGGCCGCGTCCGTAAGCAATGCTGGTATCTAGAGTTGCAGTGGCGGTAAATATGCTATACGCTCCCTTTTTGGAGCCTAACGCAGCCATTCTGTGAACTCTAAATACCAGCGGTATTTAAAAGGTGCGGGAGAAAAAAAGCATGTGTAGGTAACGCACCCCTTTGGCCGCAGAACTCTAAATCTAGCCGAAAGTTTGATAAATTTTTTCACGTTTGTGCTGGATCCTCCATTGTGTTTATATATATATATATATATATATTTATATATATATATATATATATATATATATATATATATATATATATATATATATTTATGTGTATATTTATGTGTATGTATTTATATATATATATATATATATATATATATATATACTGTATATACTGTATATATTTATGTGTGTGTATATATATATATATATACTGTATATATTTATGTGTATGTATATATATATATATATATTAGTGTGTGTGTATATATATATATATATATATATATATATATATATACAGTCCAGATAGAGGACAGCACAATCTTACACCAATTCAACTGCCAAGGTGCACTGCAAGCCAATTCGTATCCTCTCCAAGAACACAGGCACTCACTGGTCTTTATAAAAGGTAATCCTTTATTCAATCCATTAAAACGATAATAATAATACCATGACGTTTCGGCACACCATCGTGCCTTTATCAAATGTATCAAAATATTAAAAAGCTTCATACCAAACTTACCCCAAATCACCTCTTAAATACTGCTGGAATATAGCACATGCCGCCAGTTCATTGTGTGTAAAATCGGCGTCTGACGTCATCAGGGAGCGCTGATCTGTGCGCCCTGTGAGATCGTAGGGCCGACGTTGCCATGGCAACATGTAAACTATACACGGTTACTCGGCGGATGTGTAATAGACCAATAGATATATTTGCATATCGAGTGTGTCGCTGATTACACATATTGACGGAGTTCCCCATACTTATTATAATGGGGCAAAGTACCGCAAGTCTCCAAACTATTGGACAAAGACGATGTCTAAATGAATGCGCGCTAGTATCTCACCTTATATGTAAATTGAAGTAGTTTATTGTCACTATGACATCAAATGCTTTCTTGATACTTTTCATGCATTATGATATGGATACAATGTCATATTGATGCTCCTTTCTAACACATTTTCTCCAACATAGGTGTGTCCGGTCCACGGCGTCATCCTTACTTGTGGGATATTCTCTTCCCCAACAGGAAATGGCAAAGAGTCCCAGCAAAGCTGGTCACATGATCCCTCCTAGGCTCCGCCTACCCCAGTCATTCTCTTTGCCGTTGCACAGGCAACATCTCCACGGAGATGGTTAAGAGTTTTTTGGTGTTTAAATGTAGTTTTTATTCTTCAATCAAGTGTTTGTTATTTTAAAATAGTGCTGGTATGTACTATTTACTCTGAAACAGAAAAGAGATGAAGATTTCTGTTTGTAAGAGGAAGATGATTTTAGCAGACGTTACTAAAATCGATTGCTGTTTCCACACAGGACTGTTGAGATGAAGTAACTTCAGTTGGGGGAAACAGTTGGCAGACTTTTCTGCTTGAGGTATGACTGGCCATATTTCTAACAAGACTATGTAATGCTGGAAGGCTGTCATTTCCCCTTATGGGGACCGGTAAGCCATTTTCTTAGATTAAGTAAAAGAATAAAGGGCTTCATAAGGTCTTAAAAAACTGGTAGACATTTTTCTGGGCTAAAAATCGTATTCCCCTCTGGGCTTGGTTGGGTCTCAGCAAAGCAGATAGCTGGGACTGTATAGGGGTTAAATGTAAAAACGGCTCCGGTTCCGTTAATTTAAGGGTTAAAGCTTTGAAATTTGGTGTGCAATACTTTTAAGGCTTTAAGACACTGTGGTGAAATTTTGGTGAATTTTGAACAATTCCTTCATACTTTTTCACATATTCAGTAATAAAGTGTGTTCAGTTTGAAATTTAAAGTGACAGTAACGGTTTTATTTTAAAACGTTTTTCTTCTGTTAAGTGTGATCAGTCCACGGGTCATCATTACTTCTGGGATATTACTCCTCCCCAACAGGAAGTGCAAGAGGATTCACCCAGCAGAGCTGCATATAGCTCCTCCCCTCTACGTCACTCCCAGTCATTCTCTTGCACCCAACGACTAGATAGGATGTGTGAGAGGACTATGGTGATTATACTTAGTTTTATATCTTCAATCAAAAGTTTGTTATTTTAAAATAGCACCGGAGTGTGTTATTATCTCTCTGGCAGAGTTTGAAGAAGAATCTACCAGAGTTTTTGTTATGATTTTAGCCGGAGTAGTTAAGATCATATTGCTGTTTCTCGGCCATCTGAGGAGAGGTAAACTTCAGATCAGGGGACAGCGGGCAGATGAATCTGCATAGAGGTATGTAGCAGTTTTTATTTTCTGACAATGGAATTGATGAGAAAATCCTGCCATACCGATATAATGTCATGTATGTATACTTTACACTTCAGTATTCTGGGGAATGGTACTTCACTAGAATTACACTGTAAGAAATACATAAAGCTGTTTAATAACTAGAGATTATGTTTAACGTTTTTGCTGGAATGTAAAATCATTTTCATTTGCTGAGGTACTGAGTGAATAAATGTTTGGGCACTATTTTTCCACTTGGCAGTTGCTTAATCTGTTTTCTGACAGTTTCTGTTCTCCCTCACTGCTGTGTGTGAGGGGGAGGGGCCGTTTTTTGGCGCTTTTACTATGCATCAAATATTTCAGTCAGCAACTCATTGTATTCCCTGCATGATCCGGTTCATCTCTACAGAGCTCAGGGGTCTTCAAAACTTATTTTGAGGGAGGTAATTTCTCTCAGCAGAGCTGTGAGAATTATAGTTTGACTGAGATAAAAAACGTTTATTCTGTAATTTGTTTCCTGCTTTCAGAATTTGTTATCTTTGCTAATGGGATTAAACCTTTGCTAAAGTTGTGTTGTTTACAAGGATTGAGGCTATAACTGTTTCAATTTATTAATTTTCAACTGTCATAGATCTTCTGTGCTTCTTAAAGGCACAGTACGTTTTAATATTATTCTAATTGAATTGTATTTCCAAGTTGCAAGTTTATTTGCTAGTGTGTTAAACATGTCTGATTCAGAGGATGATACCTGTGTCATTTGTTGCAATGCCAAAGTGGAGCCCAATAGAAATTTATGTACTAACTGTATTGATGCTACTTTAAATAAAAATCAATCTGTACAAATTGAACAAATTTCACCAAACATCGAGGGGAGAGTTATGCCGACTAACTCGCCTCACGTGTCAGTACCTACATCTCCCGCTCAGAGGGAGGTGCGTGATATTGTAGCGCCGAGTACATCTGGGCGGCCATTAGGGGTGTCAAATATAATCGCCATTGCAATGCATCGCGATGCAGCCATTAACGATGCTGCATCGATGCGGTGCAAGATCAGAATCGATTCAGGGTCAGTGACGTCATCGCACAATGTCACGTGACCCCGCCTCTCCCACTGACTGATGCGAGGGCTTAAAGTAATGGCAGGTAATGGCAGACAGAGTAAATATTGATTGATTCTATTTTGAACATCAGCACGCTCAGTGCAGTTGTCTGACAAGCGGACAGCAGCCTCGTGTAACACAGTGAATATTTCCTTGTATTATCGCTTCCCTGTTTACTCACTGTTGCGGTCCCTGCTGCATGTTTCCTCTTTGTCAGACCCCTAGCCCAGCACCAAACGAGCATTTGAGTGTTGCTATTAGATATAGAAAAAGTCAAGTTTTACAAAAGTATCTAATAGCAACACTCAAATGCTCGTTTGGTGCTGGGCTAGGGGTCTGACAAAGAGGAGACATGCAGCAGAGACCGCAACAGTTAACAGGGAAGCGATAATACAAGGAAATAGTCACTGTGTTACACGAGGCTGCTGTCAGTTGGTCAGACTGCTTCTGCCCTGTCAGATCTCTCCTAGTCTTGAAGCAGGCGACACAGCAGGGAGGGCTTAATTAATCACATTCACCCGGCCAGCACCTTTACCTCTAGGACAACTTATTGAAGCCGTTTAGTAAGTGGTTGGTGCAGCTGTTAATAAAGGTTCCGGTAAGAGGAAATGACATAGCATTCCTTCCCAGCTGCAGATCATCACAGAGCCGTAATAAACATGTTTAGAGTGCCTACATGATTGATTAGGTGACCCTTTATGTCAGTTAAGAGCCCTAATCATTAACGGTGACACTGCACTGCTCACACATACCATGCATTCCTTTCAAAGCTCTCCAATACCCAGAATACTAGTCTCACTGTCTCATATGAGCTTAGGGAGCAAAATAACAGCCCATCTATGATCTAAGTGTAATATGTGGCAGGGCATTGTATTGTATTATAGTTGTGCTTTGTATGTGTATATAAATAAATGTATATGTTACATATAAACCTATACCTTTTAAAAGCATATCTATTACCTTAAATCTAAATTCATTATTTTTATTTAAAAAAAAAATCAATATCACACATATCCTATGTTAGTTATGTATTTGGGACCTGCTCTGCTAAAAGTTAATCATTTATACACCTTGGTTCATAAACTGTGCATTATTCCCTGACAAAAGAGGCAAGTCCAGAATTATTATTTAACATGCCAGGACCATAGTACCTTATATCCTAGAAACATCCCCTTAGCAATCCCCTTTTTTTTTTTAAAGCAGATAAAATAAAAAAGGGAGTTCTGACTGCTTGAATTTGTTAATGAAAATCATGGGCAGTAATCGTGATGCATCGCGATGCATCGTAGAATCGAATCGTATCGAATCGTTACGATGATAATCGTAATCGAATCGAATCGTGAGACAGGTGAAGATGCGCAGCTCTAGCGGCCATTACAAATCACATTACAGGATATGGCTACTGTTATGACTGAGGTTTTGGCTAAATTACCAGAACTAAGAGGTAAGCGTGATCACTCTGGGGTGAGAACAGAGTGCGCTGATAATATTAGGGCCATGTCAGACACTGCGTCACAGGTGGCAGAACATGAGGACGGAGAACTTCATTCTGTGGGTGACGGTTCTGATCCAAACAGACTGGATTCAGATATTTCAAATTTTAAATTTAAACTGGAAAACCTCCGTGTATTACTAGGGGAGGTGTTAGCGGCTCTGAATGATTGTAACACAGTTGCAATACCAGAGAAAATGTGTAGGTTGGATAAATATTTTGCGGTACCGACGAGTACTGAGGTTTTTCCTATACCTAAGAGACTTACTGAAATTGTTACTAAGGAGTGGGATAGACCCGGTGTGCCGTTCTCACCCCCTCCGATATTTAGAAAAATGTTTCCAATAGACGCCACCACAAGGGACTTATGGCAAACGGTCCCTAAGGTGGAGGGAGCAGTTTCTACCTTAGCTAAGCGTACCACTATCCCGGTGGAGGATAGCTGTGCTTTTTCAGATCCAATGGATAAAAAGTTAGAGGGTTACCTTAAGAAAATGTTTGTTCAACAAGGTTTTATATTGCAACCCCTTGCATGCATTGCGCCGATCACGGCTGCAGCGGCATTCTGGATTGAGTCTCTGGAAGAGAACATTGGTTCAGCTACTCTGGACGACATTACGGACAGGCTTAGAGTCCTTAAACTAGCTAATTCATTCATTTCAGAGGCCGTAGTACATCTTACTAAACTTACGGCGAAGAATTCAGGATTCGCCATTCAGGCACGCAGGGCGCTGTGGCTAAAATCCTGGTCAGCTGATGTTACTTCTAAGTCTAAATTGCTTAATATACCTTTCAAAGGGCAGACCTTATTCGGGCCCGGGTTGAAAGAGATTATCGCTGACATTACAGGAGGTAAAGGCCATGCCCTGCCTCAGGACAAAGCCAAAGCCAAGACTAGACAGTCTAATTTTCGTTCCTTTCGTAATTTCAAAGCAGGAGCAGCATCAACTTCCTCTGCACCAAGACAGGAAGGAGCTGTTGCTCGCTACAGACAAGGCTGGAAACCTAACCAGTCCTGGAACAAGGGCAAGCAGACTAGGAAACCTGCTGCTGCCCCTAAAACAGCATGAATTGAGGGCCCCCGATCCGGGATCGGATCTAGTGGGGGGCAGACTTTCTCTCTTCGCCCAGGCTTGGGCAAGAGATGTTCAGGATCCCTGGGCGCTAGAGATAATATCTCAGGGATACCTTCTGGACTTCAAATACTCTCCTCCAAGAGAGAGATTTCATCTGTCAAGATTGTCAACAATCCAGACAAAGAAAGAGGCGTTTCTACGCTGCGTACAAGAGCTCTTGTTAATGGGAGTAATCCATCCAGTTCCACGATCAGAACAGGGACAGGGGTTTTATTCAAATCTGTTTGTGGTTCCCAAAAAAGAGGGAACTTTCAGACCAATCCTGGACTTAAAGATCCTAAACAAATTCCTAAGAGTTCCATCGTTCAAGATGGAGACTATTCGGACAATTTTACCTATGATCCAAGAAGGTCAGTACATGACCACTGTAGATTTAAAAGATGCTTACCTTCACATACCGATTCACAAAGATCATTATCGGTACTTAAGGTTTGCCTTCCTAGACAGGCATTACCAGTTTGTGGCTCTTCCATTCGGATTGGCTACAGCTCCAAGAATCTTCACAAAGGTTCTGGGTGCTCTTCTGGCGGTACTAAGACCGCGGGGAATCTCGGTAGCTCCATACCTAGACGACATTCTGATACAAGCTTCAAGCTTTCAAACTGCCAAGTCTCATACAGAGTTAGTGCTGGCATTTCTAAGGTCACATGGATGGAAGGTGAACGAAAAGAAAAGTTCACTCGTTCCACTCACAAGAGTTCCCTTCCTGGGGACTCTTATAGATTCTGTAGAAATGAAGATTTACCTGACAGAGGACAGGCTAACAAGACTTCAAAGTGCTTGCCGCACCCTTCATTCCATTCAACACCCGTCAGTGGCTCAATGCATGGAGGTAATCGGCTTAATGGTAGCGGCAATGGACATAGTACCCTTTGCACGCTTACACCTCAGACCACTGCAACTGTGCATGCTAAGTCAGTGGAATGGGGATTACTCAGACTTATCCCCTTCTCTGAATCTGGATCAAGAGACCAGAAATTCTCTTCTATGGTGGCTTTCTCGGCCACATCTGTCCAGGGGGATGCCATTCAGCAGACCAGACTGGACAATTGTAACAACAGACGCCAGCCTTCTAGGTTGGGGTGCCGTCTGGAATTCTCTGAAGGCTCAGGGACAATGGAGTCAGGAGGAGAGTCTCCTGCCAATAAACATTCTGGAATTGAGAGCAGTTCTCAATGCCCTCCTGGCTTGGCCCCAGTTGACAACTCGGGGGTTCATCAGGTTTCAGTCGGACAACATCACGACTGTAGCTTACATCAACCATCAGGGAGGGACAAGAAGCTCCCTAGCTATGATGGAAGTATCAAAGATAATTCGCTGGGCAGAGTCTCACTCTTGCCACCTGTCAGCAATCCACATCCCGGGAGTGGAGAACTGGGAGGCGGATTTCTTAAGTCGTCAGACTTTTCATCCGGGGGAGTGGGAACTTCATCCGGAGGTCTTTACCCAAATACTTCGACGTTGGGGCAAACCAGAGATAGATCTCATGGCGTCTCGACAGAACGCCAAGCTTCCTCGTTACGGGTCCAGATCCAGGGATCCAGGAGCAGTCCTGATAGATGCTCTGACAGCACCTTGGGACTTCAGGATGGCTTACGTGTTTCCACCCTTCCCGTTGCTTCCTCGATTGATTGCCAGAATCAAACAAGAGAGAGCATCAGTGATTCTAATAGCACCTGCGTGGCCACGCAGGACTTGGTATGCAGACCTGGTGGACATGTCATCCTGTCCACCTTGGTCTCTACCTCTGAAACAGGACCTTCTGATACAGGGTCCCTTCAAACATCAAAATCTAACTTCTCTGAAGCTGACTGCTTGGAAATTGAACGCTTGATTTTATCAAGACGTGGGTTTTCTGGGTCAGTTATTGATACCTTAATACAGGCTAGGAAACCTGTTACCAGAAAGATTTACCATAAGATATGGCGTAAATACCTATATTGGTGTGAATCCAAAGGTTACTCTTGGAGTAAGGTTAGGATTCCTAGGATATTGTCTTTTCTACAAGAAGGTTTAGAAAAGGGTTTATCTGCTAGTTCTTTAAAGGGACAGATCTCAGCTCTGTCCATTCTGTTACACAAACGTCTGTCAGAAGTTCCTGACGTCCAGGCTTTTTGTCAGGCTTTGGCCAGGATTAAGCCTGTGTTTAAAACTGTTGCTCCACCATGGAGTTTAAACCTTGTTCTTAATGTTTTACAGGGCGTTCCGTTTGAACCCCTTCATTCCATTGATATAAAGTTGTTATCTTGGAAAGTTCTATTTTTAATGGCTATTTCCTCGGCTCGAAGAGTCTCTGAATTATCAGCCTTACATTGTGATTCTCCTTATTTGATTTTTCATTCGGATAAGGTAGTCCTGCGTACTAAACCTGGGTTCTTACCTAAGGTAGTTACTAACAGGAATATCAATCAAGAGATTGTTGTTCCTTCTTTATGCCCAAATCCTTCTTCAAAGAAGGAACGTCTACTGCACAACCTGGATGTAGTCCGTGCTCTAAAATTTTACTTACAGGCAACTAAGGAATTTCGACAAACGTCTTCTCTGTTTGTCATTTACTCTGGGCAGAGGAGAGGTCAAAAAGCTTCCGCTACCTCTCTTTCTTTTTGGCTTCGTAGTATAATTCGTTTAGCTTATGAGACTGCTGGACAGCAGCCTCCTGAAAGAATTACAGCTCATTCTACTAGAGCTGTGGCTTCCACTTGGGCCTTCAAGAATGAGGCCTCTGTTGAACAGATTTGCAAGGCTGCAACTTGGTCTTCGCTTCATACTTTTTCCAAATTTTACAAATTTGACACTTTTGCTTCATCGGAGGCTATTTTTGGGAGAAAGGTTCTTCAGGCAGTGGTTCCTTCTGTATAAAGAGCCTGCCTATCCCTCCCGTCATCCGTGTACTTTTGCTTTGGTATTGGTATCCCAGAAGTAATGATGACCCGTGGACTGATCACACTTAACAGAAGAAAACATAATTTATGCTTACCTGATAAATTCCTTTCTTCTGTAGTGTGATCAGTCCATGGCCCGCCCTGTTTTTAAGGCAGGCAAATATTTTTTAATTTATACTCCAGTCACCACTTCACCCTTGGCTTTTCCTTTCTCGTTGGTCCTTGGTCGAATGACTGGGAGTGACGTAGAGGGGAGGAGCTATATGCAGCTCTGCTGGGTGAATCCTCTTGCACTTCCTGTTGGGGAGGAGTAATATCCCAGAAGTAATGATGACCCGTGGACTGATCACACTACAGAAGAAAGGAATTTATCAGGTAAGCATAAATTATGTTTTTGTGCTTTGTTGACAAGTTTAAACCTGTTTAACATGTCTGTACCATCAGATAAGCTATGTTCTATATGTATGAAAACCAAGGTTTCTCCCCATTTAAATTTATGTGATAATTGTGCCATAGTGTCCAAACAAAGTAGGGACAATGATGCTACAGATAATGATATTGCCCAAGATGATCCATCGTTCAAAATGGAAACCATTCGAACGATTCTTCCCACCATCCAGGAAGGTCAATTTATGACCACCGTGGATTTAAAGGATGCGTACCTACATATTCCTATCCACAAGGAACATCATCAGTTCCTAAGGTTCGCTTTTCTGGACAAGCATTACCAGTTTGTGGCACTTCCATTCGGATTAGCCACTGCTCCGAGAATTTTCACAAAGGTACTAGGGTCCCTTCTAGCGGTTCTAAGACCAAGGGGCATTGCAGTAGTACCTTACTTGGACGACATCCTGATTCAAGCGTCGTCTCTGTCAAAAGCAAAGGCTCATACGGACATCGTCCTAGCCTTTCTCAGATCTCACGGATGGAAGGTGAACAAAGAAAAGAGTTCTCTGTCCCCGTCAACAAGAGTTCCCTTCTTGGGAACGATAATAGATTCCTTAGAAATGAGGATTTTTCTGACAGAGGTCAGAAAATCAAAGATTCTAAGCTCTTGTCAAGTACTTCATTCTGTTCTTCGTCCTTCCATAGCGCAGTGCATGGAAGTAATAGGATTGATGGTTGCTGCAATGGACATAGTTCCTTTTGCACAAATTCATCTAAGACCATTACAACTGTGCATGCTCAGACAGTGGAATGGGGATTATACAGACTTGTCTCCGACGATTCAAGTAGATCAAAAGACCAGAGATTCACTACGTTGGTGGCTGACCCTGGACAATCTGTCACAGGGAATGAGCTTCCGCAGACCAGAGTGGGTCATTGTCACGACCGACGCCAGCCTGGTGGGCTGGGGCGCGGTCTGGGAACCCCTGAAAGCTCAGGGTCTATGGTCTCGGGAAGAATCTCTTCTCCCGATAAACATTCTGGAATTGAGAGCGATATTCAATGCTCTCAAAGCTTGGCCTCAACTAGCAAAGGCCAAATTCATAAGGTTTCAATCAGACAACATGACGACTGTTGCATATATCAATCATCAGGGGGGAACAAGGAGTTCCCTGGCGATGGAAGAAGTGACCAAAATAATTCATTGGGCGGAGGATCACTCCTGCCACTTGTCTGCAATCCACATCCCAGGAGTGGAAAATTGGGAAGCGGATTTTCTGAGTCGTCAGACATTCCATCCGGGGGAGTGGGAACTCCATCCGGAAATCTTTGCCCAAATAACTCAATTATGGGGCATTCCAGACATGGATCTGATGGCGTCTCGTCAGAACTTCAAGGTTCCTTGCTACGGGTCCAGATCCAGGGATCCCAAGGCGACTCTAGTGGATGCACTAGTAGCGCCTTGGACCTTCAACCTAGCTTATGTGTTCCCACCATTTCCTCTCATTCCCAGGCTGATAGCCAGGATCAATCAGGAGAGGGCTTCGGTAATCTTGATAGCTCCTGCGTGGCCACGCAGGACTTGGTATGCAGACCTGGTGAATATGTCATCGGCTCCACCATGGAAGCTACCTTTGAGACAGGACCTTCTTGTTCAAGGTCCATTCGAACATCCGAATCTGGCTTCCCTCCAACTGACGGCTTGGAGATTGAACGCTTAATTTTATCAAAGCGTGGGTTTTCAGATTCTGTAATAGATACTCTGATTCAGGCTAGAAAGCCTGTAACTAGAAAAATTTACCATAAGATATGGAAAAAATATATCTATTGGTGTGAATCTAAAGGATTCCCTTGGAACAAGATAAAAATTCCTAAGATTCTTTCCTTTCTACAAGAAGGTTTGGAGAAAGGATTATCTGCAAGTTCTCTGAAGGGACAGATCTCTGCTTTATCTGTTTTACTTCACAAAAGACTGGCAGCAGTGCCAGATGTTCAAGCATTTGTTCAGGCTCTGGTTAGGATCAAGCCTGTTTACAGACCTTTGACTCCTCCCTGGAGTCTAAATTTAGTTCTTTCAGTTCTTCAAGGGGTTCCGTTTGAACCCTTGCATTCCGTAGATATTAAGTTATTATCTTGGAAAGTTTTGTTTTTGGTTGCAATTTCTTCTGCTAGAAGAGTTTCAGAGTTATCTGCTCTGCAGTGTTCTCCTCCTTATCTGGTGTTCCACGCAGATAAGGTGGTTTTGCGTACTAAGCCTGGTTTTCTTCCTAAAGTTGTTTCTAACAAAAATATTAACCAGGAGATAGTTGTTCCTTCTTTGTGTCCGAATCCAGCTTCAAAGAAGGAACGTTTGTTACACAATTTGGACGTAGTCCGTGCTCTAAAGTTCTATTTAGAGGCTACTAAAGATTTCAGACAAACATCTTCCTTGTTTGTTGTTTATTCTGGTAAAAGGAGAGGTCAAAAAGCGACTTCTACCTCTCTTTCCTTTTGGCTTAAAAGCATTATCCGATTGGCTTATGAGACTGCCGGACGGCAGCCTCCTGAAAGAATCACAGCTCACTCTACTAGGGCTGTGGCTTCCACATGGGCCTTCAAGAACGAGGCTTCTGTTGATCAGATATGTAAGGCAGCGACTTGGTCTTCACTGCACACTTTTGCCAAATTTTACAAATTTGATACTTTTGCTTCTTCGGAGGCTATTTTTGGGAGAAAGGTTTTGCAAACTGTGGTGCCTTCCGTTTAGGTGACCTGATTTGCTCCCTCCCTTCATCCGTGTCCTAAAGCTTTGGTATTGGTTCCCACAAGTAAGGATGACGCCGTGGACCAGACACACCTATGTTGGAGAAAACAGAATTTATGCTTACCTGATAAATTACTTTCTCCAACGGTGTGTCCGGTCCACGGCCCGCCCTGGTTTTTTAATCAGGTCTGATGAATTATTTTCTCTAACTACAGTCACCACGGTATCATATGGTTTCTCCTATGCATATTTCCTCCTGTCCGTCGGTCGAATGACTGGGGTAGGCGGAGCCTAGGAGGGATCATGTGACCAGCTTTGCTGGGACTCTTTGCCATTTCCTGTTGGGGAAGAGAATATCCCACAAGTAAGGATGACGCCGTGGACCGGACACACCGTTGGAGAAAGTAATTTATCAGGTAAGCATAAATTCTGTTTTTGAATTTTATACACTATGGCCTAGATTTAGAGTTCGGCGGTAGCCGTGAAAACCAGCGTTAGAGGCTCCTAACGCTGGTTTTAGGCTACCGCCGGTATTTGGAGTCAGTGATTAAAGGGTCTAACGCTCACTTTTCAGCCGCGACTTTTCCATACCGCAGATCCCCTTACGTCAATTGCGTATCCTATCTTTTCAATGGGATCTTTCTAACGCTGGTATTTAGAGTCGTTTCTGAAGTGAGCGTTAGAGCTCTAACGACAAAACTCCAGCCGCAGGAAAATAGCAGGAGTTAAGAGCTTTCTGGGCTAACGCCGGTTCATAAAGCTCTTAACTACTGTACCCTAAAGTACACTAACACCCATAAACTACCTATGTACCCCTAAACCGAGGTCCCCCCACATCGCCGCCACTCGATTAAAATTTTTTAACCCCTAATCTGCCGACCGCCACCTACGTTATACTTATGTACCCCTAATCTGCTGCCCCTAACACCGCCGACCCCTGTATTACATTTATTAACCCCTAACCTGCCCCCCACAACGTCGCCGCCAGCTACTTACAATAATTAACCCCTAATCTGCCGACCGCAAAGCGCCGCCACCTACGTTATCCTTATGTACCCTAATCTGCTGCCCCTAACACCGCCGACCCCTATATTATATTTATTAACCCCTAATCTGCCCCCCTCAACGTCGCCGACACCTGCCTACACTTATTAACCCCTAATCTGCCGAGCGGACCTGAGCGCTACTATAATAAAGTAATTAACCCCTAATCCGCCTCACTAACCCTATCATAAATAGTATTAACCCCTAATCTGCCCTCCCTAACATCGCCGACACCTAACTTCAATTATTAACCCCTAATCTGCCGACCGGAGCTCACCGCTATTCTAATAAATGTATTAACCCCTAAAGCTAAGTCTAACCCTAACACTAACACCCCCCTAACTTAAATATAATTTAAATCTAACTAAATAAATTAACTCTTATTAAATAAATTATTCCTATTTAAAGCTAAATACTTACCTGTAAAATAAATCCTAATATAGCTACAATATAAATTATAATTATATTATAGCTATTTTAGGATTAATATTTATTTTACAGGCAACTTTGTAATTATTTTAACCAGGTGCAATAGCTATTAAATAGTTAAGAACTATTTAATAGTTACCTAGTTAAAATAATAACAAATTTACCTGTAAAATAAATCCTAACCTAAGTTATAATTAAACCTAACACTACCCTATGAATAAATTAATTAAATAAACTACCTACAATTACCTACAATTAACCTAACACTACACTATCAATAAATAAATTAAATACAAATGCTACAAATAACTACAATTACATAAACTAACTAAAGTACAAAAAATAAAAAAGAACTAAGTTACAAAAAATAAAAAAATATTTACAAACATAAGAAAAATATTACAACAATTTTAAACTAATTACACCTACTCTAAGCCCCCTAATAAAATAACAAAGACCCCCAAAATAAAAAAATGCCCTACCCTATTCTAAATTAATACATTTAAAAGCTCTTTTACCTTACCAGCCCTGAACAGGGCCCTTTGCGGGGCATGCCCCAAGAAAATCAGCTCTTTTGCCTGTAAAAAAAACCATACAATACCCCCCCCCCAACATTACAACCCACCACCCACATACCCCTAATCTAACCCAAACCCCCCTTAAATAAACCTAACACTAAGCCCCTGAAGATCTTCCTACCTTGTCTTCACCATACCAGGTTCACCGATCGGTCCAGAAGAGCTCCTCCGATGTCCTGATCCAAGCCCAAGCGGGGGGCTGAAGAGGTCCATGATCCAGCTGAAGTCTTCATCCAAGCGGGGCAGAAGAGTTCTTCCATCCGATTGAAGTCTTCATCCAAGCGGCATCCATCCGGAGCGAAGCGGCAGCATCCTGAAGACATCCACCGCGGAACATCCATCCTGGCCGACGACTGAACGACGAATGACGGTTCCTTTAAATGACATCATCCAAGATGGCGTCCCTCGAATTCCGATTGGCTGATAGGATTCTATCAGCCAATCGGAATTAAGGTAGGAATATTCTGATTGGCTGATGGAATCAGCCAATCAGAATCAAGTTCAATCCTATTGGCTGATCCAATCAGCCAATCAGATTTAGCTCGCATTCTATTGGCTGTTCCGATCAGCCAATAGAATGCGAGCTCAATCTGATTGGCTGATTGGATCAGCCAATCGGATTGAACTTGATTCTGATTGGCTGATTCCATCAGCCAATCAGAATATTCCTACCTTAATTCCGATTGGCTGATAGAATCCTATCAGCCAATCGGAATTCGAGGGACGCCATCTTGGATGACGTCATTTAAAGGAACCGTCGTTCAGTCGTCGGCCAGGATGGATGTTCCGCGGTGGAGGTCTTCAGGATGCTGCCGCTTCGCTCCGGATGGATGCCGCTTGGATGAAGACTTCAATCGGATGGAAGAACTCTTCTGCCCCGCTTGGATGAAGACTTCAGCTGGATCATGGACCTCTTCAGCCCCCCGCTTGGGCTTGGATCAGGACATCGGAGGAGCTCTTCTGGACCGATCGGTGAACCTGGTATGGTGAAGACAAGGTAGGAAGATCTTCAGGGGCTTAGTGTTAGGTTTATTTAAGGGGGGTTTGGGTTAGATTAGGGGTATGTGGGTGGTGGGTTGTAATGTTGGGGGGGGGGTATTGTATGTTTTTTTTACAGGCAAAAGAGCTGATTTTCTTGGGGCATGCCCCGCAAAGGGCCCTGTTCAGGGCTGGTAAGGTAAAAGAGCTTTTAAATGTATTAATTTAGAATAGGGTAGGGCATTTTTTTATTTTGGGGGTCTTTGTTATTTTATTAGGGGGCTTAGAGTAGGTGTAATTAGTTTAAAATTGTTGTAATATTTTTCTTATGTTTGTAAATATTTTTTTATTTTTTGTAACTTAGTTCTTTTTTATTTTTTGTACTTTAGTTAGTTTATGTAATTGTAGTTATTTGTAGGAATTGTATTTAATTTATTTATTGATAGTGTAGTGTTAGGTTTTATTGTAGGTAATTGTAGGTATTTTATTTAATTAATTTATTGATAGGGTAGTGTTAGGTTTAATTATAACTTAGGTTAGGATTTATTTTACAGGTAATTTTGTTATTATTTTAACTAGGTAACTATTAAATAGTTCTTAACTATTTAATAGCTATTGTACATGGTTAAAATAATTACCAAGTTGCCTGTAAAATAAATATTAATCCTAAAATAGCTACAATGTAATTATAATTTATATTGTAGTTATATTAGGATTTTTTTTTACAGGTAAGTATTTAGCTTTAAATAGGAATAAGTTATTTAATAAGAGTTAATTAATTTCGTTAGATTAAAATTATATTTAATTTAGGGGGGTGTTAGTGTTAGGGTTAGACTTAGCTTTAGGGGTTAATACATTTATTAGAATAGCGGTGAGCTCCGGTCGTCAGATTAGGGGTTAATAATTGAAGTTAGGTGTCGGCGATGTTAGGGAGGGCAGATTAGGGGTTAATACTATTTATGATAGGGTTAGTGAGGCGGATTAGGGGTTAATAACTTTATTATAGTAGCGCTCAGGTCCGCTCTGCAGATTAGGGGTTAATAAGTGTAGGCAGGGGGAGGCGACGTTGTGGGGGGCAGGTTAGGGGTTAATAAATATAATATAGGGGTCGGCGGTGTTAGGGGCAGCAGATTAGGGGTACATAAGGATAACGTAGGTGGCGGCGCTTTGCGGTCGGAAGATTAGGGGTTAATTATTGTAGGTAGCTGGCGGCGACGTTGTGGGGGGCAGGTTAGGGGTTAATAAATATAATATAGGGGTCGGCGATGTTAGGGCAGCAGATTAGGGGTACATAGGGATAACGTAGGTAGCGGCGGTTTACGGAGCGGAAGATTAGGGGTTAATAATATAATGCAGGGGTCAGCGATAGCGGGGGCGGCAGAATAGGGGTTAATAAGTGTAAGGTTAGGGGTGTTTAGACTCGGGGTACATGTTAGGGTGTTAGGTGCAGACGTAGGAAGTGTTTCCCCATAGGAAACAATGGGGCTGCGTTAGGAGCTGAACGCTGCTTTTTTGCAGGTGTTAGGTTTTTTTTCAGCTCAAACAGCCCCATTGTTTCCTATGGGAGAATCGTGCACGAGCACGTTTTTGAGGCTGGCCGCGTCCGTAAGCAACTCTGGTATCGAGAGTTGCATTTGCGGTAAAAATGGTCTACGCTCCTTTTTTGGAGCCTAACGCAGCATTTTTTTGAACTCTCGATACCAGAGTTAATTTTATGGTGCGGCCAGAAAAAAGCCAGCAGAGCGTTAACAGCCCATCTACCGCCAAACTCCAAATCTAGGCCTAAGTTTTTTTATGCACTCTGTTTTTAGTAGTATTCACTGTGAGTGTTGCGCTGATTTAGACATCGTCTTTGTCCAATAGTTTGGAGACTTGCGGTACTTTGCCCCATTATAATAAGTATGGGGAACTCCTTCAATATGTGTAATCAGCGACACACTCGATATGCAAATATATCTATTGGTCTATAACACATCCGCCGAGTAACCGTGTATAGTTTACATGTTGCCATGGCAACATCGGCCCTACGATCTCACAGGTTGCACAGATCAGCGCTCCCTGATGACGTCAGACGCCGATTTTACACACGATGAACTGGCGGCATGTGCTATATTCCAGCAGTATTTAAGAGGTGATTTGGGGTAAGTTTGGTATGAAGCTTTTTAATATTTTGATACATTTGATAAAGGCACGATGGTGTGCCGAAACGTCATGGTATTATTATCGTTTTAATGGATTGAATAAAGGATTACCTTTTATAAAGACCAGTGAGTGCCTGTGTTCTTGGAGAGGATATATATATATATATATATATATATATATATATGTGTGTGTGTGTGTGTGTATATATATATATATATATATATATATATATATATGTATATATATATATATATATATATATAAATATATGTGTGTGTGTATATGTATGTATATGTATGTGTGTGTGTATATATATATATATATATATATATATATAATCAGCAAAAAAGGAAGGCACTCACTGGGTCTTTACCACCAAATAAACAATTCGGGGTCGCCACGTTTTCAAACAGACATAAAAAATAAAACAGTGTACTCACCCATATTTAAATGCCCTCAGAATCCAGAGCGGCGCTGCTGACGGCGTTCCCGGAAGTGGATCCTCCCACATGGCTTTGGTTACATAATGGCTGTATCCATGTTAACCGGACGCTAGATCAGCAGCACCTACAGAAAAGATATATACAGATCAATTATAGCATGGTAAAATGTATAGTATATGAAGAGATACTCTAAGCAGTGATAGCTTATACTTATACATTGAGTATAACTAACTCCCATCATCCAGATTAATTCTCATCTGCATAATAGTAACGCTCAGGGTGAAATAAATCACTCTACTTATAGGGAAATCAAAGTGGTGGGCAATACAGGGGAATCAAAAGGAAGGAACATAAACAAGGGGGCAGCAGATAGTCTACAGGGAAGAATCCCTATACTAATTAATATATCAATTTAAAGGTCTAATCTGGCTGATTAGAGTTACTCCTACTGATTACAATTACAGATCCACCTTACAAGAAACAATGCCAATCTAGGTATACATTTAGTCCTTGCAGTGTCATGGTGCCCAGGGTATGGATCCATCTGATCTCACGCTGCAATAATAATTTAACCCTATCCCCTCCTCGTGATAGGGGAAGAACATGGTAAATTATGTATTTCTCCAACATAGGTGTGTCCGGTCCACGGCGTCATCCTTACTTGTGGGATATTCTCTTCCCCAACAGGAAATGGCAAAGAGCCCAGCAAAGCTGGTCACATGATCCCTCCTAGGCTCCGCCTTCCCCAGTCATTCTCTTTGCCGTTGTACAGGCAACATCTCCACGGAGATGGCTTAGAGTTTTTTAGTGTTTAACTGTAGTTTTTATTATTCAATCAAGAGTTTGTTATTTTAAAATAGTGCTGGTATGTACTATTTACTCTGAAACAGAAAAGAGATGAAGATTTCTGTTTGTAAGAGGAAAATGATTTTAGCAACCGTTACTAAAATCGATGGCTGTTTCCACACAGGACTGTTGAGAGGAATTAACTTCAGTTGGGGGAACAGTGAGCAGACTTTTGCTGCTTGAGGTATGACACATTCTAACAAGACGATGTAATGCTGGAAGCTGTCATTTTCCCTATGGGATCCGGTAAGCCATTTTTATTACAGACAGAAAAAAAGGGCTTCACAAGGGCTTTTTAAGACTGTAGACATTTTCTGGGCTAAATCGATTTATATATAAACATATTTTATACTCCATAGCCTTGAGGAATTATTTTAATCTTGGGAATTTTGTAAAATAACCGGCAGGCACTGTATTGGACACCTTATTCTCTAGGGGCTTTCCCTAATCATAGGCAGAGTCTCATTTTCGCGCCTGTATTGCGCACTTGTTTTTGAGAAGCATGACATGCAGATGCATGTGTGAGGAGCTCTGATACATAGAAAAGACTTTCTGAAGGCGTCATTTGGTATCGTATTCCCCTTTGGGCTTGGTTGGGTCTCAGCAAAGCAGATACCAGGGACTGTAAAGGGGTTAAATATAAAAACGGCTCTGGTTCCGTTATTTTAAGGGTTAAAGCTTCCAAATTTGGTGTGCAATACTTTTAAGGCTTTAAGACACTGTGGTGAAATTTTGGTGAATTTTGAACAATTCCTTCGTACTTTTTCGCAATTGCAGTATTAAAGTGTGTTCAGTTTAAAATTTAAAGTGACAGTAACGGTTTTATTTTAAAACGTTTTTCTCCAACATAGGTGTGTCCGGTCCACGGTGTCATCCTTACTTGTGGGATATTCTCTTCCCCAACAGGAAATGGCAAAGAGCCCAGCAAAGCTGGTCACATGATCCCTCCTAGGCTCCGCCTTCCCCAGTCATTCTCTTTGCCGTTGTACAGGCAACATCTCCACGGAGATGGCTTAGAGTTTTTTAGTGTTTAACTGTAGTTTTTATTATTCAATCAAGAGTTTGTTATTTTAAAATAGTGCTGGTATGTACTATTTACTCTGAAACAGAAAGGAGATGAAGATTTCTGTTTGTAAGAGGAAAATGATTTTAGCAACCGTTACTAAAATCGATGGCTGTTTCCACACAGGACTGTTGAGAGGAATTAACTTCAGTTGGGGGAACAGTGAGCAGACTTTTGCTGCTTGAGGTATGACACATTCTAACAAGACGATGTAATGCTGGAAGCTGTCATTTTCCCTATGGGATCCGGTAAGCCATTTTTATTACAGAAAGAAAAAAAGGGCTTCACAAGGGCTTTTTAAGACTGTAGACATTTTCTGGGCTAAATCGATTTATATATAAACATATTTTATACTCCATAGCCTTGAGGAATTATTTTAATCTTGGGAATTTTGTAAAATAACCGGCAGGCACTGTATTGGACACCTTATTCTCTAGGGGCTTTCCCTAATCATAGGCAGAGTCTCATTTTCGCGCCTGTATTGCGCACTTGTTTTTGAGAAGCATGACATGCAGATGCATGTGTGAGGAGCTCTGATACATAGAAAAGACTTTCTGAAGGCGTCATTTGGTATCGTATTCCCCTTTGGGCTTGGTTGGGTCTCAGCAAAGCAGATACCAGGGACTGTAAAGGGGTTAAATATAAAAACGGCTCCGGTTCCGTTATTTTAAGGGTTAAAGCTTCCAAATTTGGTGTGCAATACTTTTAAGGCTTTAAGACACTGTGGTGAAATTTTGGTGAATTTTGAACAATTCCTTCATACTTTTTCGCAATTGCAGTAATAAAGTGTGTTCAGTTTAAAATTTAAAGTGACAGTAACGGTTTATTTTAAAACGTTTTTTGTACTTTGTTATCAAGTTTTTGCCTGTTTAACATGTCTGAACTACCAGATAGACTGTGTTCTGAATGTGGGGAAGCCAAGGTTCCTTCTCATTTAAATAGATGTGATTTATGTGACACAAAATTTAGAGAAAATGATGCCCAAGATGATTCCTCAAGTGAGGGGAGTAAGCATGGTACTGCATCATCCCCTCCTTCGTCTACACCAGTCTTGCCCACACAGGAGGCCCCTAGTACATCTAGCGCGCCAATACTCCTTACTATGCAACAATTAACGGCTGTAATGGATAATTCTATCAAAAACATTTTAGCCAAAATGCCCACTTATCAGCGAAAGCGCGACTGCTCTGTTTTAGAAAATACTGAAGAGCATGAGGACGCTGATGATATTGGTTCTGAAGGGCCAGGGAGGTTTTGTCTGAGGGAGAAATTTCAGATTCAGGGAAAATTTCTCAACAAGCTGAACCTGATGTGATTACATTTAAATTTAAATTGGAACATCTCCGCGCTCTGCTTAAGGAGGTGTTATCCAC
The DNA here is from genome assembly GCF_027579735.1 of Bombina bombina. NCBI lineage: Eukaryota > Metazoa > Chordata > Amphibia > Anura > Bombinatoridae > Bombina > Bombina bombina. Next base: position 205,063,399 of record NC_069501.1, on the reverse strand, counting down.
TCTGGATGATTGTGAGAATTTGGTCATTCCAGAGAAACTATGTAAAATGGACAAGTTCCTAGAGGTCCCGGGGCCCCCCGAAGCTTTTCCTATACCCAAGCGGGTGGCGGACATTGTAAATAAAGAATGGGAAAGGCCCGGTATGCCTTTCGTCCCTCCCCCCATATTTAAAAAATTGTTTCCTATGGTCGACCCCAGAAAGGACTTATGGCAGACAGTCCCCAAGGTCGAGGGGGCGGTTTCTACTCTAAACAAACGCACCACTATACCCATAGAAGATAGTTGTGCTTTCAAAGATCCTATGGATAAAAAATTTGAAGGTTTGCTTAAAAAGATGTTTGTTCAGCAAGGTTACCTTCTACAACCAATTTCATGCATTGTTCCTGTCACTACAGCCGCGTGTTTCTGGTTCGATGAGCTAGAAAAGGCGCTCAATAATAATTCTTCTTCTTATGAGGAGATTATGGACAGAATTCGTGCTCTCAAATTGGCTAATTCTTTCACCCTAGACGCCACTTTGCAATTGGCTAGGTTAGCGGCGAAAAATTCTGGTTTTGCTATTGTGGCGCGCAGAGTGCTTTGGTTAAAATCTTGGTCAGCGGATGCGTCTTCCAAGAACAAATTGCTTAACATTCCTTTCAAGGGGAAAACGCTGTTTGGCCCTGACTTGAAAGAGATTATCTCTGATATCACTGGGGGCAAGGGCCACGCCCTTCCTCAGGATAGGTCTTTCAAGGCCAAAAATAAACCTAATTTTCGTCCCTTTCGCAGAAACGGACCAGCCCCAAGTGCTACGTCCTCTAAGCAAGAGGGTAATACTTCTCAAGCCAAGCCAGCCTGGAGACCAATGCAAGGCTGGAACAAAGGAAAGCAGGCCAAGAAACCTGCCACTGCTACCAAGACAGCATGAGATGTTGGCCCCCGATCCGGGACCGGATCTGGTGGGGGGCAGACTCTCTCTCTTCGCTCAGGCTTGGGCAAGAGATGTTCTGGATCCTTGGGCACTAGAAATAGTCTCCCAAGGTTATCTTCTGGAATTCAAGGGGCTTCCCCCAAGGGGGAGGTTCCACAGGTCTCAATTGTCTTCAGACCACATAAAAAAACAGGCATTCTTACATTGTGTAGAAGACCTGTTAAAAATGGGAGTGATTCATCCTGTTCCATTAGGAGAACAAGGGATGGGGTTCTACTCCAATCTGTTCGTAGTTCCCAAAAAAGAGGGAACATTCAGACCAATCTTAGATCTCAAGATCCTAAACAAGTTTCTCAAGGTTCCATCGTTCAAAATGGAAACCATTCGAACAATTCTTCCTTCCATCCAGGAAGGTCAATTCATGACCACGGTGGATTTAAAGGATGCGTATCTACATATTCCTATCCACAAGGAACATCATCGGTTCCTAAGGTTCGCATTCCTGGACAAGCATTACCAGTTTGTGGCACTTCCGTTCGGATTAGCCACTGCTCCAAGGTTTTTCACAAAGGTACTAGGGTCCCTTCTAGCGGTGCTAAGACCAAGGGGCATTGCAGTAGTACCTACCTCAAGCAAAGGCTCACACGGACATTGTCCTGGCCTTTCTCAGATCTCACGGGTGGAAAGTGAACGTAGAAAAAAGTTCTCTATCTCCGTCAACAAGGGTTCCCTTCTTGGGCACAATAATAGACTCCTTAGAAATGAGGATTTTTCTGACAGAGGCCAGAAAATCAAAACTTCTAAACTCTTGTCAAATACTTCATTCTGTTCCTCTTCCTTCCATAGCGCAGTGCATGGAAGTAATAGGTTTGATGGTAGCGGCAATGGACATAGTTCCTTTTGCGCGCATTCATCTAAGACCATTACAACTGTGCATGCTCAGTCAGTGGAATGGGGACTATACAGACTTGTCTCCGACGATACAAGTAAATCAGAGGACCAGAGATTCACTCCGTTGGTGGCTGTCCCTGGACAACCTGTCACAGGGGATGAACTTCCGCAGACCAGAGTGGGTCATTGTCACGACCGACGCCAGTCTGGTGGGCTGGGGCGCGGTCTGGGGACCCCTGAAAGCTCAGGGTCTTTGGTCTCGGGAAGAATCTCTTCTACCGATAAATATTCTGGAACTGAGAGCGATACTCAATGCTCTCAAGACTTGGCCTCAGCTAGCAAAGGCCAAGTTCATACGGTTTCAATCAGACAACATGACGACTGTTGCGTACATCAACCATCAGGGGGGAACAAGGAGTTCCCTGGCGATGGAAGAAGTGACCAAAATCATTCAATGGGCGGAGACTCACTCCTGCCACTTGTCTGCAATCCACATCCCAGGAGTGGAAAATTGGGAAGCGGATTTTCTGAGTCGTCAGACATTTCATCCGGGGGAGTGGGAACTCCATCCGGAAATCTTTGCCCAAATTACTCAATTGTGGGGCATTCCAGACATGGATCTGATGGCCTCTCGTCAGAACTTCAAGGTTCCTTGCTACGGGTCCAGATCCAGGGATCCCAAGGCGACTCTAGTAGATGCACTAGTAGCACCTTGGACCTTCAAACTAGCTTATGTATTCCCGCCGTTTCCTCTCATTCCCAGGCTGGTAGCCAGGATCAATCAGGAGAGAGCATCGGTGATCTTGATAGCTCCTGCGTGGCCACGCAGGACTTGGTATGCAGACCTGGTGAATATGTCATCGGCTCCACCATGGAAGCTACCTTTGAGACGAGACCTTCTTGTTCAAGGTCCGTTCGAACATCCGAATCTGGTCTCACTCCAACTGACTGCTTGGAGATTGAACGCTTGATCTTATCAAAGCGAGGGTTCTCAGATTCTGTCATTGATACTCTTGTTCAGGCCAGAAAGCCTGTAACTAGAAAAATTTACCACAAAATATGGAAAAAATATATCTGTTGGTGTGAATCTAAAGGATTCCCTTGGGACAAGGTAAAAATTCCTAAGATTCTATCCTTTCTTCAAGAAGGTTTGGAGAAAGGATTATCTGCTAGTTCCTTGAAGGGACAGATTTCTGCCTTGTCTGTGTTACTTCACAAAAAGCTGGCAGCTGTGCCAGATGTTCAAGCCTTTGTTCAGGCTCTGGTTAGAATCAAGCCTGTTTACAAACCTTTGACTCCTCCTTGGAGTCTCAATTTAGTTCTTTCAGTTCTTCAGGGGGTTCCGTTTGAACCCTTACATTCCGTTGATATTAAGTTATTATCTTGGAAAGTTTTGTTTTTGGTTGCAATTTCTTCTGCTAGAAGAGTTTCAGAATTATCTGCTCTGCAGTGTTCTCCTCCTTATCTGGTGTTCCATGCAGATAAGGTGGTTTTACGTACTAAACCTGGTTTTCTTCCGAAAGTTGTTTCTAACAAAAACATTAACCAGGAGATAGTCGTGCCTTCTTTGTGTCCGAATGCAGTTTCAAAGAAGGAACGTTTGTTGCACAATTTGGATGTTGTTCGTGCTCTAAAATTCTATTTAGATGCTACAAAGGATTTTAGACAAACATCTTCCTTGTTTGTTGTTTATTCTGGTAAAAGGAGAGGTCAAAAAGCAACTTCTACCTCTCTCTCTTTTTGGATTAAAAGCATCATCAGATTGGCTTATGAGACTGCCGGACGGCAGCCTCCCGAAAGAATCACAGCTCATTCCACTAGGGCTGTGGCTTCCACATGGGCCTTCAAGAACGAGGCTTCTGTTGATCAGCTATGTAAGGCAGCGACTTGGTCTTCACTGCACACTTTTACTAAATTTTACAAGTTTGATACTTTTGCTTCTTCTGAGGCTATTTTTGGGAGAAAGGTTTTGCAAGCCGTGGTGCCTTCCATCTAGGTGACCTGATTTGCTCCCTCCCTTCATCCGTGTCCTAAAGCTTTGGTATTGGTTCCCACAAGTAAGGATGACGCCGTGGACCGGACACACCTATGTTGGAGAAAACAGAATTTATGTTTACCTGATAAATTACTTTCTCCAACGGTGTGTCCGGTCCACGGCCCGCCCTGGTTTTTTAATCAGGTCTGATAATTTATTTTCTTTAACTACAGTCACCACGGTATCATATGGTTTCTCCTATGCAAATATTCCTCCTTTACGTCGGTCGAATGACTGGGGAAGGCGGAGCCTAGGAGGGATCATGTGACCAGCTTTGCTGGGCTCTTTGCCATTTCCTGTTGGGGAAGAGAATATCCCACAAGTAAGGATGACGCCGTGGACCGGACACACCGTTGGAGAAAGTAATTTATCAGGTAAACATAAATTCTGTTTTTGTACTTTGTTATCAAGTTTATGCCTGTTTAACATGTCTGAACTACCAGATAGACTGTGTTCTGAATGTGGGGAAGCCAAGGTTCCTTCTCATTTAAATAGATGTGATTTATGTGACACAAAATTTAGAGAAAATGATGCCCAAGATGATTCCTCAAGTGAGGGGAGTAAGCATGGTACTGCATCATCCCCTCCTTCGTCTACACCAGTCTTGCCCACACAGGAGGCCCCTTGTACATCTAGCGCGCCAATACTCCTTACTATGCAACAATTAACGGCTGTAATGGATAATTCTATCAAAAACATTTTAGCCAAAATGCCCACTTATCAGCGAAAGCGCGACTGCTCTGTTTTAGAAAATACTGAAGAGCATGAGGACGCTGATGATATTGGTTCTGAAGGGCCCCTACACCAGTCTGAGGGGGCCAGGGAGGTTTTGTCTGAGGGAGAAATTTCAGATTCAGGGAAAATTTCTCAACAA